>NC_133510.1:136867500-137127500 GCF_049354715.1 Callithrix jacchus
TACATAATATTTAGTTTATTTTCGATTCCCTTAAAATTAAAATTTCTGTATTTTACATGAGAGAGCATATTGAGTTGGTGTATATACTCCAAAACAGAGTAGAATAGGGCATTGTATATATTTTCTGACAGATTATATTCAGAGCAATTTTGCTATAACCATTATGCTGCCCAGATAATATTTAGATTTCATTTGATTAGCGTAAATTTAGAATTTCGATATTTTACATGGGAGAGAATATTGAGTTTTTGTATACTCGAAAACAGACTAGAATAAGGCATTGTATATTTTTACTGAGAGATTCTATTCAGAGCCATTTTCTTTTAACCTTGGGGTGCATAGATAATATTTAGATTTTTTCAATACGAATAAAATTTGAATTTTGTTATTTTACATGAGAGGGCATATTGGGTTGCTGTATATACCCCAATACAGAGTAGAAAAGGGCATTGTATATTTTTTTTTGAAAGATTATATTTAGAGAAATTTTGCTTTTAACATTGGGGTGCCTAGATTATATTGAGATTTGTTTCGATTCACATAAATATAAAATTTCGGTATTTTACATGAGAGAGCATATTGAGTTGGTGTATGTACTCCAAAACAAAGTACAAAAGTGCATTGTATATTTTTTCTGACAGAATATACTCAGAGAAAATTTGCTTTTAACATTGGGGTGCCTAGATAATATTTAGATTATTTTCGATTCGTGTAAATTTAGAATTTCGGTATTTTACATAAGAGAGTGTATTGAGTTGGTGAATATACTTCAAAACTGAGGAGGGTACAGCATTATATACTTTTTCTGTCAGATTATATTCAGAGAAATTTTGCTTTTAACGTTGGGGTGCCTAGGTAATATTTAGTTTTTTTCGATTCACATAAAATTACAATTTCGGTATTTTACATGAGAGAGCATATGGAGTTGGTGTTTATACACCGAGACAGAGAAGAATAGGGCATTGTATATTATTTCTGAAAGATTGTATTCACAGCAATTTTGCTTTTTTCATTGGGGTGCCTAGATAATATTTAGATTTTTTTCGATTTGAGTTAATTTAGAATTTCGGTATTTTACATGAGAGAGCATATTGAGTTCGTGTATATACCCCAAAACAAAGTAGAAAAGGGCATTGTATATTTTTTCTGTCAGATTATATTCAGAGAAATTTTCTTTTAACGTTGGGGTGCCTAGGTAATATTTAGATTTTTTTCGATTCACATAAAATTACAATTTCGGTATTTTACATGAGAGAGTATATTGAGTTGGTGTATATACTCCAAAACAGAGTAGAATAGGGCGTTGTATATTATTTCTGACAGATTATATTCAGAGCAATTTTGCTTTTTTCATTGGGGTGCCTAGATAATATTTAGATTTTTTTCGATTTGAGTTAATTTAGAATTTCGGTATTTTACATGAGAGAGCATATTGAGTTCGTGTATATACCCCAAAACAGAGTAGAAAAGGGCATTGTATATTTTTTCTGACAGATTTTATTCAGAGAAATTTTGCTATTACCATTGGGGTGCCTAGATAATATTTACATTTCATTTCATTAGCCTAAATTTAGAATTTCAATATTTTACAAGAGAGAGCATATTGAGTTGGTGTATATACTTCAAAACAGAGTAGAAAAGGGTATTGTATATTTGCTCTGACAGATTTTATTCATATCCATTTTCTTTCCACATTGGGGTGCCTAGATAACATTTATATTTTTTTCGATTTGCGTACATTTAGAATTTCGGTATTTTACATTAGAGAGCATATTGAGTTGGTGTATATACTCCAAAAGAATGTAGAAAAGGGCATTGTACATTTTTTGTAACAGATTATATTCAGAACAATTTTTCTTTTAACGTTGGGGTTCCTAGGTAATATTTAGATTTTTTTCAATTCGCATTAATTTAAAATTTCAGTATTTTACATGAGAGAGCATATTGAGTTGGTGTATATACTCCAAAAGTGAGAAGAGAAAAGCATTGTATATTTTGTCTGACAGAGTATATTCAGAGAAATTATGCTTTTGACGTTGGGGTAACTAGGTAATATTTAGATTTTTTTTGATTCGCGTATATTTAGAATTTCGGTATTTACATGAGAGAGAATATTGAGTTGGTTTATATACGCCTCAACAGCATAGAAAAAAGCATTCTATATCTTTTTCTGACAGATTATATTCAGAGCAATTTTGCTTTTAACATTGGGGTGCGTAGATAATATTTAGATTATTTCGGTTCGTGTAAAATTAGAATTTCGGTATTTTACATGAGAGAGAATATGGAGTTGGTATATATATTCCAAAACAGAGTAGAAACGGGCATTGTATTGTTTCTCTGCCAGATTTTATTCAGAGAAATTTTTCATTTAACGTTGGTGTGACTAGATAATATTTAGATTTTTTTCGATTCGCGTGAAATTAGAATTTTGTTGTTTTACATAAGAGAGCATATTGAGTTGGTGTATATACTCAAAAACAAAGTAGAAAAGGGCATTGTATACTTTTTCTGAGAGATTATATTCAGAGCAATTTTGCTATAACCATTAAGGTGCCCAGATAATATTTAGATTTCATTTGATTAGCGTAAATTTAGAATTTCAGTATTTTACAAGAGAGAGAATATTAAGTTTTTGTGTATACTCCAAAACAGAGTAGAATAAGGCATTGTCTATATTTTCTGAAACATTATATTCAGAGCCATTTTCTTTTAACCTTGGAGTGCCTAGATAATATTTAAATTTTATTCGATTCGCGTAATATTCGAATTTCGGTATTTTACATGTGAGAGCCTACTGGGTTGGTGTATATGCACCAAAACCGAGTTGAATAAGGCATTGTATATTTTGTCGGACAGATTGTATTCAGAGCCATTTTCGTTTAACTTTGGGGTGGCTAGATAATATTTAGATATTTTCGATTCACGTAAAATTAGAATTTCTTTATTTTACATGAGAGAGCATATTGCTTTGATGTATATACTCCAAAACAAAGTATAAAAGGGCATTGTGTATTTTTTCTGACAGATTGTATTCAGAGCAATTATGCTTTAAACATTGGTGTGCCTAGATAATATTTAGATTTTTTTGATTCGAGTAAAATTTGAATTTTGTTATTTTACATAAGAGAGCATATTGGGTTGCTGTATATACCCCAAAACAGAGTAGAAAAGGGCATTGTATATTTTTTTTGACAGATTATATTCAGAGCCATTTTGCTGTTAACATTGGGGTGCCTAGATAATATTTTGATTTTTTTGGATTCGCATAAATTTAGAATTTCGGTATTTTACATGAGAGAGCATATTGAATTGGTGTATATACTGCAAAACAGAGTAGAATAGAGCATTGTATATTTTATCTGACAGATTATATTCAGAGACATTTTCTTTTAACATTGGGGTGCTAGATAATATTTAGATTTTTTTCAATTAGCATTAAATTAGAATTTCTCTATTTTAAATTAGACAGAATATTGAGTTGATGTTTATACTCCAAAACAGAGAAGAAAAGGGCATTGTATATTTTTTCTGACAGATTATATTCAGAGCAATTTTGCTTTTAACATTGGCGTGCCTATATACTACTTAGATTTTTTTCGATTCCTGTAAAATTAGAATTTTGGTATTTTACACGAGAGAGCATACTGAGTTGGTGTGTATAGTCCAAAACCGAGTAGAAAAGGGCATTGTATATTTTTTATGACAGATTATATTAAGAGCAATTTTGCTTTTATCATTGGGGTGCCTAGATAATATTTAAATATTCTTCGATTCGTGTCAAATTAGAATTTCAGTATTTTACATGAGAGAGCATATTGAGTTGGTGTATATACTCCAAAACAGAGTAGAAAACGGTATTGTGTATGTTTTCTGACAGGGTATATTCAGAGCAATTTTGCTTTTAACATTGGGCTGTCTAGATAATATTTGGATTTATTTCAATTCACGTAAATTTAGAATTTCGGTATTTTACATGAGAGCATACTGAGTTGGTGTATATACTTTAAAACTGAGTATAGAAAAGCATTTTATATTTTTTCTGACAGATTATATTCAGGGAAATTTCGCTTTTAACATTGGGGTGCCTAGGTAATATTTAGATTTTTTTCGATTCAGGTAAAATTAGAATATTTGTATTTTACATGTGAGAGCATATTGAGTTGGCGTATATACTCCAACAAAGTAGAAAACGGCATTGTGTATTTTCTGTGACAGATTATATTCAGAGCAATTTTGCTTTTAACATTGGGGTGCGTAGATAATATTTAGATTTTTTTCGATTCGCGTAAATATCCAATTTTGGTATTTTACATGAGGGAGCATATTGCGTTGGTGTATATACTCCAAAAAAGTGAATAAAAAAGCATTGTATATTATTTCTGACAGACTATATTCAGAGCAATTTTGCTTTTAACATTGGAATTCCTAGATAATATTTAGAATTTTTTCGATTTGCGTAAATTTACATTTCAGAATTTTACATGAGAGAGCATATTGTGTTTGTGTATACTTCAAAACAGAGTAGAATAGGGCATTGTATATTATTTCTGACAGATTATATTCAGAGCAATTTTGCTTTTAACATTGGGGTGCCCAGATATTTATATTTTTTTCGATCCGAGTAAATTTAGAGTTTTTGTATTTTACATGAGAGAGCATATTGAGTTTGTGTATATACTCCAAAACAGAGTAGAAAAGGGCATTGTATATTTTCTCTGACAGATTATATTCAGATCCATTTTCTTTTTACATTGGAGTGCCTAGATAATATTTATATTTTTTTCGATTCGCGTGTATATAGAATTTTGGTATTTTACATGAGAGAGTTTATTGGGTTGGTGTATATACCCCAAAACAGAGTAGAATAAATCATTGTGTATTTTTTCTGACAGATTATATTCAGAGCAATTTTTCTTTTAACATTGGGTGCCTAGATAATATTTAGATTTTTTTCGATTCACATAAATTTAGAATTTCGGAATTTTACATGAGAAACCATACTGAGTTGGCGAATATACTCCAAATAAAAGTAGAAAAGGGCATTGTATATT
This sequence comes from Callithrix jacchus, assembly GCF_049354715.1. Classification (NCBI taxonomy): domain Eukaryota; kingdom Metazoa; phylum Chordata; class Mammalia; order Primates; family Cebidae; genus Callithrix; species Callithrix jacchus. Next base: position 136,872,555 of record NC_133510.1, read on the forward strand.
TTTTCTGACAGATTATATTCATAGCAATTTTGCTTTTAACATTGGTGTAAATAGATAATATTTAGATTTTTTTCAATTCACGTAAAATTAGAATTTCAGTATTTTATATTAGAGAGCATATTGAGTTGGTGTATATACAGCAAAACAAAGTAGAATAGGGAATTGTATATTTTGTCTGAAAGTTTATATTCAGAGCAATTTTGCTTTTAACATTGGGGTGCCTAGATAATATTTAGATTTTTTTCGATTCCCGTAAATTTAAAATTTTGTATTTTACATGGGAAAGAATATTGAGTTGGTGTATATACTCCAAAAGAGAGTAGAATAGGGCATTGTATATTATTTCTAACAGATTATATTCAGAGCAATTTTGTATTTAACATTGGGATGCCTAGGTAATATTTAGAATTTTCAAGTCGGGTACAATTAGAAATTTTCTATTTTACATGAGAGAGCATATTGAGTTGTTGTATATACTCCAAAAAATGTAGAAACGGGCATTGTGTATTATCTCTGACAGATTATATTCAGAGCAATTTTGCTATTAACATTGGGGTGCCTAGATAATATTTAGATTTTTTTCGATTCCCTTAATATTAGAATTTCAGTATTTTACATGAGAGAGCATATTGAGTTGGTGTATATACTTCAAAACACAGTAGAAAAGGGCATTGTATAGTATTTCTGAGAGATTATATTGAGAGCAATTTTGCTTTTAACATTGGGGTTCCTAAATAATATTTAGATTTTTTTCGATTTCCTTAAAATTAGAATTTCGGTATTTTACATGAGAGAGCACATTTAGTTGGTGTATATACCCCAAAACAGAGTAGAATACAACATTGTATATTTTTTCTGACAGATTATATTCATAGCAATTTTGCTTTTAACATTGTGGTGCCTAGATAATATTTAGATTATTATCGATTCGAGTAAATTTAGAGTTTCAGTATTTTACCTAAGAGAGGATATTGAGTTGGTGTATATACTTCGAAACAAAGTATAAAAGGGCATTGTATATTTTTTCTCACTGATTATATTCAGAGGAATTTTTCTATTACCATTGGGGTGCCTAGATAATATTTAGATTTCATTTGTTTAGCGTAAATTTAGCATTTCGGTATTTTACATAAGAGAGCATATTGAGTTGGTGTATATACTCCAAAACAGAGTAGAAAAGGGCATTGTATATTTTCCCTGAGAGATTATATTCAGATCCATTTTCTTTCTATATTGCGGTGTCTAGATAATATTTAAATTTTTTTCGATTCGTGTGTATATAGAATTTCGGTATTTTACATGAGAGAGCATAATGTGTTGATGTATATACTCCAAAACAGAGTATAAAAGGGAATTGTATATCTTTTCTGAAAGACTATATTCAGAGCAATTTTTCTTTTAACAATGGAATGCCTAAATAATATTTAGATATTTTTCGGTTCGTGTAAAATTTGAATTTCGGTATTTAACATGGGAGAGCATATTGAGTTGGTGTATATAGTCCAAAAAAGAGTAGAAAAGGGCATTGTGTATATTCTCTGACAGATTATATTCAGAGCAATTTTGCTTTTATCATTGAAGTGCCTATATAATATTTAGATTTTTTTCGATACACGTAAAATTAGAATTTTGGTGTTTTACATGAGAGAGCATATTGACTTGGTGTATGTACTCCAAAACAAAGTAGAAAAGGGCATTGTATATTATTTCTGACAGATTATATCCAGAGCAATTTTGCTTTTAACATTGGGGTTCCTAGATTATATTTAGATTTTCTTCGATTCCCGTAAATTATGAATTTCTGTATTTTACATGAGAGAGCATATTGAGTTGGTGTATATACTCCAAAAGAGAGTAGAATATGGCATTGTATATTATTTCTAACAGATTATATTTAGAGCAATTTTGCTTTTAACATTGGGGCTCCTAGATAAAATTTAGATTTTTTTTCGATTCGTGTAAATTTAGAATTTTAATATTTTACATGAGAGAGCATATTGAGTTTGTTTATATACTCTAAAATAGAGTAGAAGAGGGCATTGTGTATTTTTTCTGAAAGATTACATTCAGAGCAATTTTGCTTTAAACATTGGGGTGCCTAGATAATATTTAGATTTTTTTAAATTCAGGTATAATTAGAATTCCGGTGTTTTACATGAGAGAGCATATTGAGTTGGTGTATATGCTTCATAACAGAGTAGAAAAGGGCATTGTATATTTTTTCTGAAAGATTATATTCAGAGCAATTTTGCTTTTAACATTGGGGTTCATAGCTAATATTTAGATTTTTTTCGATTTCCGTAAATTTAGAATTTCTGTATTTTACATGAGAGAGCATATTGAGTTAGTGTATATAGTCCAAAACAGAGTAGAAAAGGGCATTGTATATTTTCTCTGAAAGATTATATTTAGAGAAATTTTGCTATTACCATTGGGGTGCCTAGATAATATTTAGATTTCATTTAATTAGTGTAAATTTAGAATTTCAGTATTTTACAGAAGAGAGCATATTTAGTTGGTGTATATAATCTAGAACAGAGTAGAAAAGGGAACTGTATATTTTTTCTGACAGATTTTATTCAGATCCATTTTCTTTCCACGTTGGGGTGCCTAGAAAATATTTAGATTTTTTTCTATTTGCGTGTATATAGAATTTCGGTATTTTACATGAGAGAGCATATTTGGTTGCTGTATATACTCGAAAAAAGAGTAGAAAAGGGCATTGTATATTTTTTTGACAGAGTATATTCAGAGCAATTGTGCTTTTAACATTGTGGTGCCGAGATAATATTTAGATTTATTTTCTTTAGCGTAAAATTAGAATTTTAGTATTTTACATGGGAGAACACACTGAGTTGCTGTATATACTCCAAAACACAACAGGAAAGGGCATTGTATATTTTCTTTGACAGATTATATTCAGAGAAATTTTGATTGTCACATTGGGGTGGCTAGAAAATATTTAGATTTTATTCGATTCGCGTAAAATTAGAATTTCCGTATTTTACGTGAGAGAGCATATTGAGTTGGTGTATATACACCAAAACTGAGTAGAAAAAAGCATTGTATATTTTTTCTGACAGATTATATTCAGAGCAATTTTGATTTTAGTATTGGGGTGCCTAGATAATATTTATATTTTTTTCGATTTCCGTAGATTTTGAATTTCAGTATTTTACATAAGAGAGCATATTGAGTTTTTGTACATACACCAAAACAGAGTAGAAAAGGGCATTGTATATTTTTTCTGACAGATTATATTCAGAGCAATTTTGCTTTTAACATTGGGGTTCCTTGATAATATTTAGGTTTTTTTCAGTTCGCAGAAATTAAGAATCTTGGTATTTTACATGAGAGACCATATTGAGTTGGTGTATATACTCCAAAACAGAGTAGAATTGGGAATTGTATATTTTCTCTGATAGATTATATTCCAAGCAATTTTGCTTTTTACATTGGGGTGCCTAAATATTTAGATTTTTTTCTATTCGCGTTCAATTAGAACTTCGGCATTTTACATGGGAGAGCATATTGAGTTGGTGTATATACTCCATAAAAGAGAAGAAAAGGGCATTGTATATTTTTCTTGACAGATTACACTCAGAGCAATTTTTCTTTTAACATTGGAGTTCCTAGATAATATTTAGATATTTTTCGATTCCCGTAAAATTAGAATTTCGGTATTTTTCATGAGAGAGCATTTTGAGTTGGTGTATATACTCCAAAATGGAATATAATTGGGCATTGTATATTTTTTCTGACAGATTATATTCAGAGCAATTTTGCTTTTAACATTGTGGTGCCTAGATAATATTTAGATTTAGTTCGATTCGCGTAAATTTAGAACTTTGGTATTTTACATGAGAGAGCATACTGAGTTGGTGTATATACTCCAAAACAGAGTAGAAAAAGGCATTCTATATTTCGTGTGACAGATTATATTTAGAGCAAGTTTGCTTTTAACATTGGGGTGCCTAGATAATATGGAGATAAATTTCGAAACACGTAAAATTAGAATTTTGGTATTTTACATGAGAGATCATATTGAGTTGGTGTATATACACCAAAACTTAGTAGAAAAGGGCATTGTATTTTTTTCTGACAGATTATATTCAGAGCAATTTTGCTTTTAACATTGAGATGCCTAGATAATATTTAGATATTTTTTGATTCATGTAGATTTTGAATTTCGGTATTTTACATGAGAGAGGATATTGAGTTGGTGTATATACACCAAAACAGAGTAGAAAAGGGCATTGTATATTTTTTGTGAAAGATTATATTTAGATCAATGTTGCTTTTAATATTGTGTGCCTAGGTCATATTGAGATGTTTCTCGATTTGCGTAAAATTAGAATTTCGGCATTATACATGAGAGTGCATATTGAGTTGGTGTATATACTCGAAAACAAAGTAGACAAGGGCATTGTATATTTTATCTGACAGGGTATATTCAGAGATATTTTGCTTTTAGCATTGTGATACCGAGATAATATTTAGATTTATTTCGATTCACGTACAATTAGAATTTCGGTATTTTACATAAGAGAGCATACGGAGTTGGTGTATATACTCCAAAACAGAGTCGAAAAGGGCATTGTATATTTTTTCTGACAGACTATATTCAGAGAAATTTTGCTTTTAACATTGGGGTTCCTAGATAATATTTAGATTATTTTCAATTCACGTAAATTTAGAATTTCGGTATTTTACATGAGAGAGAATATCGAGTTGGTGTATATACTCCAAAACAGAGTAGAATAGGGCATTGTATATTTTTTCTGACAGATTATATTCAGAGTAATTTTGTTTTTAACATTGGGGTGCCTAGATTATATTTAGATTTTTTCGATTCGGGTAAAATTAGAATTTTTGTATTTTCCATGAGAAAGTATATTGGGTGGTGTATATACTCTAAAACTGAGTAGAAAATGGCATTGTATATTTTTTCTGACAAATTATATTCAGAGCCATTTTCTTTTAACATTCGGGTGCCTATATAATATTTCGAGTTTTTTTGATTTGCGTAAAATTAGAATTTCGGTATTTTACATGAGAGAGAATATTGAGTTGGTGTTTATCCTCCAAAACAGAGTAGAAAAGGGCATTGTATATTTTTTCTGACAGATTATATTCAAAGCAATTTTGCTTTTAAGATTGGCGTGCTAGATAATATTTAGATTTTTTTCGATTCACGTAAATTTAGAATTTCGGTATTTTACATGAGAGAGAATATCGAGTTGGTGTATATACTCCAAAACAAAGTAGAAATGGGCACTGTACATGTTTTCTGACAGATTATATTCAGAGAAATTTTCCTTTTAACATTGGGCTGCCTAGATAATATTTAGATTTTTTTCGATTCGCGTAAATTTTCAATTTCGGTATTATACATTAGAGAGCATATTGAATTGGTGTTTATACTCCAAAACTGAGTAGAGAAAAGCATTGAATATTATTTCTGACAGATTATATTCAGAGAAATTTTGCTTTTAACGTTGGGGTGCCTTGGTAATATTTAGATTTTTTTCGATTCACGTAAAATTAGAATTTCGGTATTTTTCATGAGAGTGCATATTTAGTTGGTGTATATACACCAAAACAAAGTAGAAAAGGGCATGCTATATATATTATCTGACAGATTATATTCAGAGCAATTTTGCTTTTAACATTAAGGTGCCTAGAAAATATTTAGACTTGTTTCGATTTGCGTAAAATTACAATTTCAGTATTTTATATAAGAGAGCATATTGAGTTGTTGTATATATTCCAAAACAAAGTAGAAAAGGGCATTGTATATTTTTATCTGACAGATTATATTCAGAGGCATTTTCTTCTCTCATTGTAGTGCCTAGATAATATTTAGATTTTTTTCGATTTTCATAATATTGAAATTTCGGTATTTTACATGGGAGAGCGTATTGAGTTGGTGAATATACTCCAAACAGAGTAGAAAAGGGCATGGTATATTTTTCCTGTCAGATTATATTCAGAGCAATTTTGGTTTTAACATTGGGGTGCCTAGATAATATTTAGATTTATTTCGATTCACGTAAAATTAGAATTTCGTTATTTTATATAAGACAGCATATTCAGTTGGTGTATATACTCCAAAACAAAGTAGAATAGGGCATTGTATATTTTTTCTGACAATTTATATTCAGAGTTATTTTCTTCTCACATTGAAGTGCCTAGATAATATTTAGATTATTTTCGATTCATGTAAATTTAGAATATCGGTATTTCACATGAGAGACCATATTGAGTTGGTGAATATTCTCCAAAACTGAGTAGAAAAGTGCATTGTATATTTTTTCTGACAGAGTATATTCAGAGCAATTTTGCTTTTACCATTGGGGTACCGAGATAATATTTAGATTTATTTCGATTCACGTAAAATTAGAATTTCGGTATTTTACATGGGAGAACGCTCTGAGTTGGTGTATATACTCCAAAACACAACAGAAGAGGGCATTGTTAATTTTCTCCGACAGATTATATTCAGCGAAATTTTGGTTATTACATTGGGGTGGCCAGAAAATATTTAGATTTTATTCGATTCGCTTAAAATTATAATTTCCGTATTTTACGTGAGAGAGCATATTGAGTTGGTGTATATACACCAAAACTGGGTAGAAAAGGGCATTGTATATTTTTTCTGACAGATTATATTCAGAGAAATTTTGCTTTTAATATTTGGGTGCCTAGATATTTATATTTTTTTCGATTTCCATAGAATTAGAATTTCAGTATTTTACATGAGAGAGCATAGTGAGTTGGTGTATATCCTCCAAAACAGAGTAGAAAAGGGCATTGTATTTTTTTCTGAAATATTATACTCAGAGCAATGTTGCTTTTAACATTGGGGTGCCTAGATCATATTGAGATTATTTTCGATTCACGTAAAATTAGAATTTCGGTATTTTACATGAGAGAGCATATTAATTTTTGTATATACTCTAAAACAGAGTAGAAAAGAGCATTGTATATTTTTTCTCACAGATAATATTCAGAGCAATTTTGCTTTTAACATTGGGGTGTCTGGATAATATTTAGATTTTTATCGGTTCGCATAAATTAAGAATCTCAGTATTTTACATGAGAGAGCATATTGAGTTGGTGAATATACTCCAAAACAGAGTAGAAAATGACATGGTATATTTTTTCTGTCAGATTATATTGATAGCAGTTTTGCTTTTTACATTGGGGTGCCTAGATTATATTTAGATTTATTTTGATTCACGTAAAATTAGAATTTCGGTATTTTACATCAGAGAGCATTTTGAGTTGGTGTATATACTCCAAAACAAAGTAGAAAAGGGCATTGTGTATTTTTCCTGACAAATTATATTCAGAGCAATTTTGCTTTTAATATTGGTGTGCCTAGATAATATTTATATTTTTCTCGATTCCCGTAGAATTAGAATTTCAGTATTTTAAATGAGAGAGCATATTGAGTTGGTGTATATACTCCAAAACAGAGTAGAGAAAAGCATTGTATATTTGCTCTGACATATTGTATTCAGAGCAATTTTGCTTTTAACATTGGGATGCCTAGATAACATAGAGATAATTTTTGATTTGCATAGAATTAGAATTTTGGTATTTTATATGAGAGAGCATATTGAGTTGGTGTATATACCCCAAAACATAGTAGAAAAAAGCATTGTATATTTTTACTGACAGATTTTATTCACAGCAATTTTCCTATTAACATTGGGGTGCCTAGATAATATTTAGACTTTTTTCGATTCCTGTAAAATTTGAATTTCGGCATTTTACATGAGAGGGCATATTGAGTTGGTGTATATACTCCAAAAAAGAATACAAAATAGCAGTGTATATTTTTTATGACAGATTATATTCAGAGCCATTTTCTTTTAACATTGGGGTGCCTAGATAATATTTAGATTTTTTTCGATTTGTGTAATATTAGAATTTCGGTATTTTACATGAGAGGGCATATTGAGTTGGTGTATATACTCCAAAACAGAGTAGAAAGAAACATTATATATTTTTTCTGACAGATAATATTCAGAGCAATTTTTCTTTTAACATTGGGGTGCCTAGATAATATTTAGACTTTCTTCGATTCATGTAAAATTAGAATTTCGGTATGTTACATGGGAGAGCATATTGAGTTGGTGTACATACATGAAAACAGAGTAGAAAAGGGCATTGTATATTTCTTCTGACAGATTATGTTTAGAGCAATTTTGCTTTTAACATTTTGGTGCCGAGATAATATTTAGATTTTTTTTCGATTCTCGTAAATTTAGAATTTTGTTATTTTACATGGGAGAGCATATTGATTTGGTGTATATACTACATAAAAGAGTAGAAAACATCATTGTATATTGTTCTTGACACATTATATTCAGAGCAATTTTGCTTTTAACATTGTGGTGCCTAGATAATATTTAGATTTTTTTCGATTCGCGTTAATTAAGAATATCTGTATTTTGCATGAGAGAGCATATTGAGTTTGTGTATATACTTCAAAAAATGTAGAAAAGAACATGATATTTTTTTTCTGACACATTATATTAAGAGCAATTTTGCTTTTAACATTGGGGTGCCTAGATAATATTTACATATTTTTCGATTTGCGTAAAATTAGAATTTATGTATTTTACATGGGAGAGCATATTGAGTTGGTGTATATAATCCAAAACAGAGTAGAAAAGGGCATTATATATTTTTCTTTACAGATTATGTTAAGAGCAATTTTGCTTTTAACATTGGGATTTCTAAATAATATTAAATTTTATTTGATTCACATAAAATTACAATTTCGGTATTTTAAATGAGGAAGCATATTTAGTTGGTGTATATACTCCAAAACAGTGTAGAAAAAAGCATTGTATATTTTTTCTGATAGATTATATTCAGAGCAATTTTGCTTTTAACATTGGGATGCCTAGATAATATAGAGATAATATTCGATTCACGTAAAATTAGAATTTCGGTATTATACATGAGAGAGCATATTGAGTTGGTGTATATACTTCAAAACAGAGTAGAAAAAAACATTGTATATTTTTTTTGACAGATTATATTCAGAGAAATTTTGCTTTTCACATTCGGGTGCCTAGATAATATTTAGATTTTTCTCGATACGCATAAAATTAGAATTTAGGTATTTTACATGGGAGAGCATATTGAGTTGGTGAATATACTCCTAAATAGAGTAGAAAAGGGCACGGAATATTTTTTCTGTCAGATTATATTCAGAGCAATTTTGTTTTTAACATTGGGGTGCCTAGATTATATTTAGCTTTATTTTGATTCGTGTAAATTTAGAATTCCGGTATTTTACATGAGAGAGCATTTTGAGTTGGTGTATATAGTTAAAAACAAAGTAGAATAGGGCATTGTATATTTTTTCTGACAGATTATATTCAGAGACATTGAAATGCCTAGATTTTATTTAGATTTTTTTCAATTCACATAAAATTAGAATTTCGGTATTTTACATGAGAGAGAATATCGAGATGGTGTATATACTCCAAAACAGAGTAGAAAAGGGCATTCTATTTTTTTTCTGACAGATTATATTCAGAGAAATTTTGCTTTCATCATTGTGGTGCCTAGATAATATTTAGATTTTTTTCGACTCACGTAAAATTCAAATTTCGGTATTTTACATGAGAGAGCATATTGAGTTGGTGTATATACTCCAAAAAAGAGTAGAAAAGAGCATTATGTATTTTTTCTGACAATTTGTATTCAGAGCAATTTTGCTTTTAAAATTGCGGTGCCTAGATAATAGTAAATTTTTTTCGATTCGCATAATCTTAGAATTTTGGTATTTTACCTGAGAGAGCATATTGAGTTGGTGTATATACTCCAAAACAAAGTAGAAAATGGCATTGTATATATTTTCTTACAAATTGTATTCAGAGCAATTTTGCTTTTAACATTGGGGTGCCTAGATATTATTTACATTTATTTGGATTCACGTAAAATTAGAATTTCGGTATTTTACATGAGAGAGCGTATTGAGTTGGTGTATATACTCCAAAAAAGAGTAGAAAAGGGCATTGTAGATCTTTTCTGACAAATTGTATTCAGAGCAATTTTGCTTTTAACATTGGGTTGCCTAGATAATATTAAATTTGCTTCGATTTGCATAATGTTTGAAATTCGGTATTTTACCTGAGAGAGCATATTGGGTTGGTGTATATACTCCAAAACAAAGTAGAAACGGGCATTATATATTTTTTCTGACAGGTTATATTCAGAACAATTTTGATTTTAAAATTTGGGTTCTTAGATAATATTTAGATTTTTTCAATTCGTGTAAATTTAGAATTTCAATATTTTACATGGGAGAGCATATTGAGTTGGTGTATATAGTCCAAAAAATAGTAGAAAAAGGCATTGTATATTTTTACTGACAGATTATATTCACAATTATTTTTTTAACATTGGGGTGCCTAGATAATATTTAGATTTTTTCTGATTCGCTTAAATATAGAATTTTAGTATTTTACATGAGAGCATATAAAGTTGCTGTATATACTCCAAAACAGAGTAGAATAAGGCATTGTATATTTTTTCAAATAGACTATATTCAGAACCATTTTTTTTTAACTTTGGGGCGCCTAGATATTATTTAGATTTTTTTCGATTCACGTAAAATTAGAATTTAGGTATTTTACACGAGACAGCATATTGAGTTGGTGTATATACTACAAAATAGGGTAGAAAAGGGCATTGTAAATTGTTTCTGACAGATTATATTCAGAGCAGATTTGCATTTAACATTGTGGTGCCTAGATAATATTTAGATTTTTTTCGATTCGCTTAAATATAGAAATTCTCTATTTTACATGAGAGAGCATATGGAGTTGTTGTATATACACCAAAAAAGTGTAGAATAGGGCATTGTATATTTCTACTGACAGACTACATTCAGAGAAATTTTTTTCTAACACTGGGTTGCCTAGATAATATTTAGATATTTTCGATTAAGGTAAAATTTGAATTTCGGTATTTTACATGAGAGAGCATACAGAGTTGGTGTATATACTACAAAACAGAGTAAAATAAGGCATTGTATATTTTCTCTAAAAGACTATATTCAGAACCATATACATTTTACTTTGGGGTGCCTAGATATTATTTTTTTTTTTTTCGTTTCGCATAAAGTTAGAATTTAGGTATTTTACATGAGAGAGCATACTGAGTTGGTGTATATACTCCAAAACAGAGTAGAATAAGGCATTGTATATTTTTTCGAACAGAGTATACTAAGAGCCATTTTTTTTAAATTTTGGGGCACCTAGATATTCTTTAGATTTTTTTCAATTCACGTAAAATTCGAATTTCAGTATTTTACATGAGAGAGCATATTGAGTTGGTGTATATAATCCAAAAAAAAAAGTAGAAAAAGGCATTGTATATTTTTTCTGACAGACTATATTCAGAGCAATTTTGCTTTCAACATTGGGTTGCCTAGATACTATTTAGACTTTTTTCAATTCACGTAGAATTAGAATTTTGGTATTTTACGTGAGAGAGCATACTGACTGTTGTAGTTACTCCAAAAGAGAGTAGAATAAGGCATTGTGTATTTTTTCTGACAGATTATATTAAGAGTAATTTTGTTTTTAACATTGGGGTGACTAGATATTATTTAGATTTTTTTCGATTCACGTGAAATTAGAATTTCTGTATTTTACATGAGAGGGCATATAGAGTTGGTGTATATACTCCAAAACAGAGTAGAAAAAGACATTGTATATTTTTTCTGACAGATAATATTTAGAGCAATTTTGCTTTTAACATTGGGGTGCCTAGATAATATTTAGACTTTTTCAATTCGCGTAAAATTAGAAATTTGGTATTTTACATGGGAGAGCATATTGAGTTTGAGTACATACTCGAAAACAGAGTATAAATGGGCATTTTATATATTTTCTGACAGATTATTTTCAGAGCAATTTTGCGTCTATCATTGGATTGCCTATATAATATTCAGATTTTCTTCGATTCTCGTAAAATAAGAATTTCGGTTTTTTTTACATGGGAGAGCATATTGATTTGGTGTATATACTACAAAAAAAAGTAGAAAAGGGCATTTTATATTTTTCTTTACAGATTATATTAAGAGAAATTTTGCTTTTAACATTGGGTTCCCTAAATAATATTTAGATTTTTTTCGATTCCTGTAAAATTAGAATTTCGGTATTTTACATGAGAGAGCATATTGAGTAGGTATTTATACTGCAAAACAGAGTAGAATAGGGCATTGTATATTTTTTCTGACAGATTATATTCAGAGCAATTTTGCTTTAAACATTGGAATGCCTAGATAATATTTAGATTTATTTCGATGTGCGTAAAATTAGAATTTCTGTATTTTACATAAGAGAGCATATTTAGTTGGTGTATATATTCCAAAACAAAGTAGAAAAAGGCATTGTATATTTTTTTCTGACAGATTATATTCAGAGCCATTTTCTTCTGTCATTCAAGTGCCTAGATAATATTTAAATTTTTTTCGATTCGCATAAAATTGGAATTTCGGTATTTTACATGGGAGAGCATATTGAGTTGGTGAATATACTCCAAAACAGAGTAGAAAAGGCCATGGTATATTTTTTCTGTCACATCATATTCAGAGCCATTTTGCTTTTAACATTGGGGTGCCTAGATTATATTTACATATATTTTGATTTGCGTAAAATTAGAATTTCAGTATTTTATATAAGAGAGCATTTTGAGTTGGTGTATACACTCCAAAACAAAGTAGAAAAGGGCATTGTATATTTTTTGTAACAGATTATATTCAGAGAAATTTTGATTTTAACATTGGGGTGCCTAGATAATATTTAGATTTTTTCGATTCTCGAAAATTTAGAATTTCGATATTTCACATGAAAGAGAATACTGACTTGGTGTATATACTGCAAAACAGAGTAGAATAAGGCATTGTATATTTTTTCTAACAGACTATATTCAGAGCCATTTTCTTTCAACTTTTGGGCGCGTAGATATTATTTAGATTTTTTTCGATTCACGTAAAATTAGAATTTCAGTATTTTACTTGAGAGAGGATATTGAGTAGGTGTATATACCCTAAAACAGAGTAGAAAAGGATATTGTATATTTGTTCTGACAGATTATATTCAGAGAAATTTTGGTTTTCACATTTCGGTGCCAACATAATATTTAGATTTTTATCAATTTACTTAAATATAGAATTTCTGTATTTTACATGAGAGAGCATAAGAAGTTGGTTTATATACTTCAAAACAGAGTAGAATAGGGCATTGTATACTTTTCTGACAGATTATATTCAGAGCAATTTTATTTTTAACATTATGGTGCCAAGATAATATTTAGATTTTTTTTGATTCGCTTAAATATAGAATTTCTTTATTTTCCATGAGAAAGAATATGAAGTTGGTGTATGTACTCCAAAACAAAGTAGAATAGGGCATTGTATATTTTTTCTGACAGATTATATTCAGAGAAATTTCGTTTTTAACATTGGGGTGCCTAGATAATATTTAGATTTTTTTCGATAAGCTTAAATATAGAATTTCTGTATTTTACATGAGAGAGCATATGGAGTTGGTGTATATACTCCAAAACAGAGTAGAATAGGGCATTGTATATATTTTTTTGACATATTATATTCAGAGAAATATTGTTTTTAACATTGCTTTGCCTAGATAATATTTAGATTTTTTCAATTGGGGTAAAATTAGAATTTCTGTATTTTACATAAGTGAGCATATTGGGTTGGTGTATATACAACAAAACAGAGTAGAAATCAGCATTGTATATTTTTTCTGACAAACTATCTTCAGAGCAATTTTGTATTTAACATTAGGGTGCCTAGATAATATTTAGATTTTTTTTGATTCTCTTAAATATAGAATTTCTGTATTTTACATGAGAGAGCATATGGATTTGGTGTATATACTCCAAAATAGAGGAGAATAGGACATTGTATATTTATTCTGACAGATTATATTCAGAGCAATTTTGTTTTTAACATTAAGCTGCCTTGATAATATTTAGATTTTTTTGATTCAGGTAAAATTAGAATTTCTGTATTTTACACGAGAGAGCATACAGAGTTGGTGTGTATACTCCAAAACATAGTAGAATAAGGCATTGTATATTTTTTGGAACAGACTATATTTAGAGCCATTTTCTCTTAACTTTGGGGCACCTAGATATTATTTAGATTTTTTTCGATTGACGTAAAGTTAGAATTTCTGTATTCTACATGAGAGAGCAAATTGAGTTTGTATATATACTCCAATACACTGTAGAAAAGGGAATTGTATATTTTTTCTGACATATTATATTCAGAGAAATTTTGCTTTTAACATTGAGTTGCCTAGATAATATTTAGATTTGTTTCAATTCACTTAAATATAAAATTTCTGTATTTTACATGATAGAGCATATGGAGTTGGTGTATATACTCCAAAACAGTGTAGAATAGGGCATTGTATATTTTTTCTGACCGATTATATTCAGAGCAATTTCGTTTTTAACATTGGGGTGCCTAGATAATATTTAGATTTTTTCGATTTGGGTAAAGTTAGAATTTCTGTATTTTACATGAGAGAGCATATTGAGTTGGTGTAGATACTCCAAAACAGAGTAGAATAAGACGTTGTTTAATTTTTATGACAGATTATATTCAGACACAATTTTGTTTTTAAGATTGGGGTGCCTAGATAATATTTAGATTATTTTCGATTTGATTAAATATAGAATATTATGCAGCAATCAGAAATGATGAGTTCGTGTCGTTTGTAGGGACATGGATGAATCTGGAAAACATCATCCTCAGCAAACTGACACAAGAACAGAAAATGAAACACCGCATGTTCTCACTCATAGGTGGGTGATGAAAAATGAGAACACATAGACACAGAAAGGGGAGTACTAAACACTGGGGTGTATTGGGGAAAAAGGGGAGGGCCAGTGGGAGGGGGAGGTGGGGAGGGATAGCCTGGGGAGAAATGCCAAATGTGGGTGAAGGGGAGAAGAAAAGCAAAGCACACTGCCATGTGTGTACCTACGCAACTGTCTTGCATGCTCTGCTCATGTACCCCAAAACCTATAATCCAATAAAAAATTAAAAAAAATAAAAATAAATAAATAAATATATAAATAAATAAATAAATAAATAAAGAGGTAAAAAAAAAAAAAAAAGAATTTCTGTATTTTACATGAGAGAGCATATGGAGTTGGTTTATATACTCCAAAACAGAGTAGAAAAGGGCATTGTATATTTTTTCTGACAGACTATATTCAGAGAAACTTTGTTTTTAACACTGGTGTGCCGAGATTATATTTAGATTTTGTCGTTTCTAGTAAAATTTGAATTTCTTTATTTTCTATGAGAGAGCATACTGAGTTGGTGTATACACTCCAAAACAGAGTAGAAAAGGGCATTGTATATTTTTTCTGACAGATTATATTCAGAGCAATTTTGGTTTTCACATTTGGGTGCTTAGATAATATTTAGATTTTTTTTGATTCACTTAAATATAGAATTTCTGTATTTTACATGAGAGAGCATAAGAAGTTGGTGTATATACTTTAAAACACAGTAGAATAGGGCATTGTATATATTTTCTGACAGATTATATTCAGAGCAATTTTATTTTTAACATTGTGGTGCCAGCATAATATTTAGATTTTTTTCGATTCCCTTAAATATAGAATTTCTTTATTTTTCGTGAGAAAGCATATGGAGTTGGTGTATATACTCCAAAACAGAGTAGAAAAAAGCATTGTATATTTTGTATGACAGATTATATTCAGAGAAATTTTGATTTTAACATTGTGGTGCCTAGATAATATTTAGATTTTGTTTGATTCGCTTAAATATAGAATTTCTGACTTTTACATAAGAGAGCATATATATTTTGTGTATATACTCCAAAACAGAGTAGAATAAGGCATTGCATATTTTTTCTGACAGATTATATTCATAGAAATATTGTTTTTAACATTGGGTGCCTAGATAATATTTAGATTTTTTTCGATTCACGTAAAATAAGAATTTCTGTATTTTACATGAGAGAGCATATGGAGTTGGTGTATACACTCCAAAACAGAGTAGAATAAGGCATTGTATATTTTTTCTAACAGAGCATATTTAGAGAAATTTTCTTTTAACCTTGGGGCGCCTAGATATTATTTAGATTTTTTTCGATTCATGTAAAATTGAAATTTCGGTATTTAAATGAGAGAGCATATTGATTTGGTGTATATACTCCAAAACAGAGTAGAAAAGGCCATTGTATATTTTTAATAAAAGATTATATTCAGAGTAATTTTACTTTTAACATTGGGGTGCCTAGATAATATTTAGTTTTTTATCGATTCGCTTAAATATTGAATTTCTGTATTTTACATGAGAGAGCATATGGAGTTGGTTTATATACTCGAAAACAGAGTAGAATAGGGCATTGTATATGTTTTTTGACAGATTGTATTCAGAGCAATTTTACTTTGAACATAGGGGTGCCTACATAATATTTAGATTTTTTTCGATTTGCTTAATTATAGACTTACTGTATTTTACATGACAGAGCATATGGAGTTGGTGTATATACTCCAAAACAGAGTAGAATAGGGCATTGTATATTTTTTATGACAGATAATATTCAGAGCAATTTTGCTTTGAACATTGGAGTGCCTAGATAATATTTACATTTTTTCGACTCACCTAAAATTAAAATTTCTTTATTTTACATGAGAGAGCATACTGAGTGGGTG
This sequence comes from Callithrix jacchus, assembly GCF_049354715.1. Classification (NCBI taxonomy): domain Eukaryota; kingdom Metazoa; phylum Chordata; class Mammalia; order Primates; family Cebidae; genus Callithrix; species Callithrix jacchus. Next base: position 136,889,319 of record NC_133510.1, read on the forward strand.
TATATACTCCAAAACAGAGTAGAATAAGGCATTGTATATTTTCTCTAACAGACTATATTCAGAGCCATTTTCGTTTAACTTTAGGGCGCGTAGATATTATTTAGATTTTTTTCGATTCTCGTAAAATTAGAATTTCGGTATTTTACATGAGAGAGCATATTGAGTTTTTGTATATATTCCAAAACAGAGTAGAGAAGGGCATTGTTTATTTTTTCTGACAGATAATATTCAGAGAAATTTTGATTTTAACATTCTGGTGTCTAGATTTTATTTAGATTTTATTCAATTCACGTAAAATTAGAATTTCGGTATTTTACATGAGAGAGCATATTGAGTTGGTTTATATACTCTAAAACAGAGTAGAATAAGGCATTGTATATTTTTTCTAACGGACTATATTCAGAGCCATTTTCTTTTAACTGTGGGGTGCCTAGATATTATTTAGATTTTTTTCGATTCACGTAAAATTAGAATTTCGGTATTGTATATCAGAGAGCATATTGAGTTGGTGTATATACTCCAAAACAGAGTGGAAAAGAACATTGTATATTTTTTCTGACAGATTATATTCAGAGTAATTTTGCTTTTAACATTGGGTTTCCTAGACAATATTTAAATTTTTTCGATTCACGTAAAATTAGAATTTCTGTATTTTACATGAGAGAGCATATTGAGTTTGTGTATATATTCCAAAAAGAGTAGAAAAAAGCAGTGTATATTTTTTCTGACAGATTATATTCTGAGCAATTTTTTTTTAACATTCGGGTGCCTAAATAATATTTAGATTTTTTCGATTCACATAAAATTTGAATTTCTGTATTTTACAAGAGAGACCAACCTGTGTTGGTTTATATACTCTAAAACAGAGTAGGATAAGGCATTGTATATTTTTTTAACAGACTATATTCAGATCCATTTTCTTTTAACTTTGGGGAGTCTAGATATTATTTAGTTTTTTTTCGATTCACGTAAAATTAAAATTTCGATATTTTACATGAAAAAGCATATTGAGTCGGTGTATATGCTCCAAAACAGAGTAGAAAAGGCTTTGTATATTTTTTCTGACAAATCATATTCAGAGCAATTTTGCTTTTAACATTGGGGTGCCTAGATATTATTTAGATTTTTTTTTGATTCGCTTAAATACAGAATTTTTGTATTTCACATCAGACAGCATATGGAGTTGGTTTATATACTCCAAAGCAGAGTAGAATAGGGCATTGTATATTTTTTCTGACAGATTATATTCAGAGCAATTTTGTTTTTAACATTGGGGTGCCTAGATAATATTTAAATTTTTTAAATTCGGGTAAAATTAGAATTTCTATATTTTACATGATACAGCATACTGAGATGGTGTATATACTCCAAAACAGAGTAGAATAAGGCACTTTATATTTTTTCTGACAGATTATATTCAGAGCAATTTTGTTTTTAACATTGAGGTGCCTAGATAATATTTAGATTTTTTTCGATTCGGGTAAAATTATAATTTTTGTATTTTACATGAGAGAGCATACTGAGTTGGTATATATACTCCAAAACAGAGTAGAATAAGGCACTGTATATTTTTTCTGACAGATTATATTCAGAGCAATTTTGTTTTTAACATTGGGGTGCCTAGATAATATTTAAATTTTTTCGATTCGGGTAAAATTAGAATTTCTATATTTTACATGATACAGCATACTGAGATGGTGTATATACTCCAAAACAGAGTAGAATAAGGCACTTTATATTTTTTCTGACAGATTATATTCAGAGCAATTTTGTTTTTAACATTGGGGTGCCTAGATAATATTTAGATTTTTTTCGATTCGGGTAAAATTATAATTTTTGTATTTTACATGAGAGAGCATACTGAGTTGGTATATATACTCCAAAACAGAGTAGAATAAGGCACTGTATATTTTTTCTAACAGACTATATTGAGAGCCATTTTCTTTTACCTTTGAGGCGCCTAGATATTATTTAGATTTATTTCGATTCGCTTAAATATAGAATTTCTGTATTTTACATTAGAGAGCATATAAAGGTGGTGCATATATTCCAAAAAAGTAGAATAGAGCATTGTATATTTTTTCTGACAGATTATATTCAGCGAAATTTTGTTTTTAACATTGGGGTGCCTAGATAATATTTAGATTTTTTCGATTTTTGAAAAATTAGAATTTCGGTATTTTACATGAGAGAGCACACTGAGTTGGTGTATATACTCCAAAACATTGTAGAATAAGGCATTGTATATTTTCTCTAACAGACTGTATTCAGAGCTATTTTCTTTTAACTTTGGGGCACCTAGATATTATTTAGATTTATTTCGATTCACGTAAAATTAGAATTTCGGTATTTTACATGAGAGAGTGTATTGAGTTGGTGTATATACTCCAACACAGAGTAGAAAAGGGCATTCTATATTTTCTCTGAGAGACTATATTCAGAGCAATTTTGCTTTTAACATTGGAGTGCCTAGGTAATATTTAGATTTATTTCGATTCAGGTAAAATTTGAATTTCGGTATTTTACATAAGAAAGCGTACTGAGTTGGTGTATATTCTCCAAAACACAGTAGAATAAGGCATTGTATATTTTTTCTAACAAACAATATTCAGAGCCATTTTGTTTTTTTTTTGGGGCGCCTAGATATTATTTAGATTTTTTTCGATTCGCGTACAATTTGAATTTCGTTATTTTAAATGAGAGAGCATATTGAGTTGGTGTATATACTACGAAACAGAGTAGAAAATGGCATTGTATATTTTTTCTGACAGATTATATTCAGAGCAATTTTGTTTCTAACATTGGGTGCCTAAAAAATATTTAGATTTTTTTCGATTCGAGTAAATTTAGAGTTTTGGTATTTTACCTTAGAGAGCATATTGAGTTGGTGTATACACTCCGAAACAGAGTATAAAAGGGCATTGTATATTTTTTCTGACAGATTATATTCAGAGCAATTTTTCTCTTACCATTCGGGTGCCTAGATAATATTTAGATATCATTTGATTAGTGTAAATTTAGCATTTCGGTATTTTACTTGAGAGAGCATATTGAGTTGGTGTATATTCTATAAAACAAAGTAGAAAAGGGCATTGTATATTTTTTCTGACAGATTATATTCACAGCAATTTTGCTTTTAACATTGGTGTGCCTAGATAATATTTAGATTTTTTTCGATTCGCTTAAATATAGACTTTCCGTATTTTACATGATTGAGCGTATGGAGTTGGTGTATATACTCCAAAACATAGTAGAATAGGGCATTCTATATTTTTTCTGACAGACTATATTCAGAGCAATTTTGTTGTTAACATTAGGTTGCCTAGATAATATTTGGATATTTTCGATTCTGGTAAAATTAGAATTTCTGTGTTTTACATGAGAGAGCATACTGGCTTGGTGTATATACTCCAAAACAGAGTAGAATAAGGAATTGTATATTTTTTCTAACAGACTACATTCTTAGCCATTTTCTTTTAAATTTGGGATGCCTAGATATTATTTAGATTGTTTTCGATTCGTGTAAAATTTGAACTTCGGTATTTTACTTGAAAGAGTATATTAAGTTTTGGTATATACTACAAAAAAGAGTCGAAAATGGCATTGCATATTTTTTCTGACAGATTATATTCAGAGAAATTTCGCTTTGAACATTGGGGTGCCTAGATAATATTTAGATTTTTTTCGATTCGCTTAAATATAGAATTTCTGTATTTTATATTAGAGAGAGCATATGGAGTTGGTGTGCATACTCCAAAACAGATTAGAATAGGGCATTGTATATTTTTTCTGACAGATTATATTCAGAGAAATTTTTCTTTTAACGTTCGGGTGCCTCGATAATATTTAGAATTTTTTTGATTCACTTAAATATAGAATTTCTCTATTTTACATAAGAGAGCATATGGAGTTGGTGTATATACTCAAAAACAAAGTAAAAAAGGGCGTTGTATGTTTATTCTGACAGGTTATATTCAGAACAATTTTGTTTTTAACATTGGGGTGCCTAGATAATATTTAGATTTCTTTCGATTTGCTTAAATATAGAATCTCTGTGTTTAACATGAGAGAGCATATGAAGTTGGTGTATATACTCCAAAACAGAGTAGAATAGGGCATTGTATATTTTCTCTGACAGACTATATTCAGAGCAATTTTGTTTTAACATTGGGCTGCCTGGATAATATTTAGATTTTTTTCGATTCGGGTATAATTAGAATTGCTGTATTTTACAGGAGAGAGCATACTGAGTTGGTGTATATACTTTAAAACAGAGTAGAATAAAGCATTGTATATTTTTTCTTATAGACTATATTCAGAACCATTTTCTTTTAACTTTGGGGTGCCTAAATATTATTTAGATTTTTTTAATTCACGTAAAATTAGAATTTCGGTACTTTACATTAGAGAGCATATTGAGTTGGTGTATATACTCCAAAACAGTGTAGATAAGGGCATTGTATATTTTTTCTGATAGATTATATTCAGAGCAATTTTGCTTTTAACATTGGGATACCTGGATAATATTTACAATTTTTTCGATTCGCTTAAATATAGAATTTCTGCATTTTACATAAGATAGCATATTGACTTGGTGTATATACTCCAAAACAGAGTAGAAAAGGGCATTGTATATTTTTTCTGACAGATTATATTCAGAGAAATTTTTCATTTAACATTGCGGTGCCTAGATAATTTTTAGATTTTTTTCGATTCGCATAAATATAGAACTTCTGTATTTTACATGAGAGAGCAGGTTGAGTTGGGGTATATACTCAAAAACAGAGTAGAATAGGGCATTTTGTATTTTTTCGGACAGATCATATTCAGAGGAATTTTGTTTATAACATTGGGGTGTGTAGATAATATTTTGATATTTTCGATTCGGGTAAAATTTTAATTTCTGTATTTTACATGAGAGAACCTACTGAGTTGGTGTATATACTCCAAAAGAGAGTAGAAAAGGGCATTCTATATTTTTTATGACAGATTATATTCAGAGAAATTCTGTTTTTAACATTGGGTTGCCGATATAATATTTAGATTCTTTTCGATTCGTTTAAATATTGAATTTTTGTATTTTACATGAGAGAGCATGTGGAGTAGGTGTATATACTCCAAAACAGAGATGAATAGCGCCTTGTATATTTTTTCTGACAGATTATATTCAGAGCAATTTTGTTTTTAACATTGGGGTGCCTAGATAATATTTAGAATTTTGCAATTCGGGTAAAATTAGAATTTCTGTATTTTACATGAGAGAGAATACTGAGTTGGTGTATATACTCCAAATCAGAGTAGAATAAGGCATTGTATATTTTTTCTAACAGACTATATTCAGAGACATTTTCTTTTAAATTTGCAGCGCCTATATATTATTTAGATTTTTTTCGATTGGTGTAAAATTAGAATTTTGTTATTTTACATGAGAGAGCATATTGAGTTGGTGTATATAATACTAAGCAGAGTAGAAAAAGGAATTGTATATTTTTTCTGACAGATTATATTCAGAGCAATTTTGCTTTTAACATTGGAGTACCTAGATAATATTTAGATTTTTTTCGATTCGCTTAAATATTGAATTTCTGTATTTTATATGAGAGACCATATGGAGTTGGTGTATATACTCCAAAACAGAGTAGAATAGGGCATTGTATATTTTTTCTGACAGATGATATTAAGAGCAATTTGTTTTTAAAATTGGGGTGCCTAGATAATATTTAGATTGTTTTCAATTCACGTAAAATTAGAATTTCTGTATTTTAACAGACAGAGCATAATGAGTTGGTGTATATACTGCAAAACAAAGTAGAATATGGCATTGTATTTTTGTTCTAACAGACTATGTTCAGAGCCATTTTCTTTTAACTAGATATTATTTAGAATTTTTTCGATTCGCATAAAATTAGAATTTCGGTATTTTACATGAGAGCATATTGAGTTGGTGTATATACTAAAAAACAGATTAGAAAAGGGCATTGTATATTTCTTCTGACAGATTATATTCAGAGCAATTTTGCATTTAACATTCGGGTGCCTTGATTATATTTAGATTTTTTTCGATTCATTTAAATTAAAATTTCAATATTTTACATGAGAGAGAATACTGACTTGGTGTATATACTCCAAAACAGAGTAGAATAAGGCATTGGATATTTTTTCTGACAGATTATATTAAAAGCAATTTTTTTTAACATTGGGGTGCCTCGATAATATTTAGATTTTTTCAATTTGGGTAAAATTAGAATTTCTGTATTTTAAATTAGAGTGCATATGGAGTCGGTGTATATACTCCAAAACAAAGTAGAATAGGGCATTGTATATTTTTTCTGACAGATTATATTCAGAGCAATTTTGTTTTAAACATTGGTGTCCCTAGATAATATTTAGATTTTTTCGATTTTTTTAAAATTAGACTTTCTGTATTTTAAATGAGAGAGCATACTGAGTTGGTATATATACTCCAAAACAGAGTAGAATAAGGCATTGTATATTTTTTCTAACAGACTATATTCAGAGCCATTTTCTTTTAACTTTGAGGTGCCTAGATATTATTTAAATGTTTTTCGATCCACGTAAAATTAGAATTTCTGTATTTTACACAAGAGAGCATATTGAATAGGTGTATATACTCCAAAACAAAGTAGAATAGGGCATTGTATATTTTTTCTGACAGATTATATTCAGATCAATTTGGCTTTTAACATTGGGGTGCCTAGATAATATTTAGATTTCTTCGATTCAAGTAAAATTAGAATTTCTGTATTTTACATGAGAGAGCATACTGAGTGGGTGTATATACTCCAAAACAGAGTAGAATAAGTCATTGTATATTTTTTCTGACAGACTATATTCAGAGCCATTTTCTTTTCACATTGGGCGCCTAGATATTATTTAGATTTATTTCGATTCACGTAAAATTAGAATTTCGTTTTTTTACATGAGAGAGCATACTGAGATTGTGTACGTACTCCAAAACAGAGTAGAATAAAACATTGTATATTTTCTCTAACAGATTATATTCAGAAGCATTTTCTTTTAACTTTCGAGTGCCTAGATATTATTTAGATTTTTTTCGATTGGTGTAAATTTGAATTTTTGTATTTTACATGTGAGAGCATATTGAGTTCGTGTATATAATACAAAAGAGAGTAGAAAAGGGCATTGTATATTTTTTCTGACAGATTATATTAAGAGCAATTTTGCTTTTAACATTGGGGTGCCTAGATAATATTTATATTTTTCTTCATTCGCTTATATATAGGATTTTTGTATTTGACATGAGAGGGCATATGGAGTTGGTGTATATACTCCAAAAAAGAGTAGAATAGGGCATTGTATATTTTTTCTGACAGATTATATTTAGAGCAATATTGTTTGTAACATTGCGGTGCCTAGATAATATTTAGATTTTTTCGATTCAAGTAAAATTAGAATTTCTGTATTTTACATGAGAGAGCATACTTAGTTGGTGTATATTCTCTAAAACAGAGTAGAATAAGGCATTGTATATTTTTTTTAACAGGATATATTCAGAGCCATTTACTTTTAACTTCGGGGCACGTAGATATTATTTAGATTTTTTTAGATTCGCGTAAAATTAGAATTTCTGTATTTTACATGAGAGAGCATATTGAGTTGGTGTATATATTCCAAAAAGAGTAGAAAAAAGCAGTGTACATTTTTTCTGACAGATTATATTCTGAGCAATTTTTTTTTTAACATTCGAGTGCCTAAATAATATTTAGATTTTTTCGATTCACATAAAATTTGAATTTCTGTATTTTACATGAGAGACAACCCTGAGTTGGTTTATATACTCTAAAACAGAGTAGAATAAGGCATTGTATATTTTTTCTAACAGACTATATTCAGATCCATTTTCTTTTAACTTTGGGGCGTCTAGATATTATTTAGTTTTTTTTCGATTCACGTAAAATTAGAGTTTAGGTATTTTACATGAGAAAGCATATTGAGTTGGTGTATATACACCAAAACAGAGTAGAAAAGGCTTTGTATATTTTTTCTAAAAGATTATATTCAAAGAAATTTTGCTTTTAACATTGGGGTGCCTAGATATTATTTATATTTTTTTTCAATTCGCTTAAATACAGAATTTCTGTATTTCACATCAGAGAGCATATGGAGTTGGTGTATATACTCCAAAACAGAATAGAATAGGGCATTGTATATTTTCTCTGACAGATTATATTCAGAGAAATTTTTTTTTAACATTGGGGTGCTTAGATAATATTTAGATTTTTATCTATTCGCTTTAATATAGACTTTCTGTATGTTACAGAAGAGAGCATATGGAGTTGCTGTATATACTTCAAATGAGAGTAGAATAGGGCATTGTACATTTTTTCTGACAAATTATATTCAGAGCAATTCTGTTGTTAAGATTGGGGTGCCTAGATTATATTTAGCTTGTTTCGATTCGGGTTAAATTAGATTTCGGTATTTTACATGAGAGAGCATATTGAGTTAAAGTATATACTCCAAAACAGAGTAGAAAAGGGCATTGTATATTTTTTCTGACAAATTATATTCAGTGAAATTTTGCTTTTAACATTGGGGTGCCTAGATAACATATAGATTTTATTCGATTCATCAAAATTTAAAATTTCGATATATTACATGAGGGAGCATACTGTGTTGGTGTATATACTGTAAATCAGAGTAGAATAAGGCATTGTATCTTTTTTCTAACACACTGTATTGAGAGCCATTTTATTTTACCTTTGAGGCACCTAGATATTATTTAGATTTTTTTCGATTCACATAAAATTAGAATTTCTGTATTTTACATGAGAGAGCATATGGAGTTGGTGTATATACTCAAAAACAAAGTGGAATAGGGCATTTTATATTTTTTGTGACAGAGTATATTAAGAGAAATTTTTTTTTAACATTGTGGTGCCTAGATAATATTTAGATTTTTAAATTCGGGTAAAATTAGAATTTCTGTATTTTACATGAGAGAGCATACTGAGTTAGTGTTTATACTACAAAACAGAGTAGAATAAGGCATTGTATATTTTTCTAAGAGACTATATTGAGATCCATTTTCTTTTAACTTTGGGGTGCCTAGATATTATTTAGATTTTTATCGATTCGCGTAATATTAGATTTTCGTTATTTTACATGGGAGAGCATACTGAGTTGGTGTGTGTACTAAAAAACAGAGACGAAAAGGGCATTGTGTATTTTTTCTGAAAGATTATATTCAGAGCAATTTTGCTTTTATCATTGGGGTGCCTAGATAATATTTAGATTTTTTTCGATTCGCTTAAATATAGCATTTCAGTATTTTACATGAGAGAGCATATGGAGTTGGTGTATATAGTTCAAAACAGAGTAGAATAGGGCATTGTATATTTATTCTGACAGATTATATTCAGAGTAATTTTGTTTTTAACATTGGGGTGCCTAGATAATATTTAGATTTTTTTGATTCTCTTAAATATATAATTTCTGTATTTTACCTTAGAGAACATTTGGATTTGGTGTATGTACTCCAAAACAGAGTAGAATAGGGCATTGTATATTTTTTTCTGACCGATTATATTCAGAGCAACATTGTTTTTAACATTGGGGTGCCTAGATAATATTTAAATTTTTTCGATTCTGGAAAAATTTGAATTTCGGTATTTTACATGAGATAGCATACTGAGTTGGTGTATATACTCCAAAACAAAGTAGAATAAGGAATTGTATATTTCTTCTAACAGACTATATTCATAGCCATGTTTTTTTAACTTTGGAGCGCCTAGATATTATTTAGATTTTTTTCCATTCACGTATATTTAGAATTTCAGTATTTTTTATGAGAGAGCATACTGAGTTGGTGTATATACTAAAAAACAGACTAGAAAAGGGCATTGTAAATTTTTTCTGACAGACTATATTAAGAGCAATTTTGCTTTGAATATTCGGGTGCCTAGATAATATTGAGATTTTTTTTGATTCACGTAAATTTAGAATTTCTGTATTTTACATGAGAGAGCATACTGAGTTGGTGTATATACTCCAAAACAGAGTAGAATAAGGCATTGTATATTTTTTCAAACAGACTATATTAAGAGCCATTTTCTTTTATCTTTGGGGCGCCTAGATATTGTTTAGATTTTTTTGAATTCGCGTAAATTTAGAATTTTAGTATTTTACATGAGAGAGCATATTGAGTTGGTGTATATATTCCACCACAGAGTAGAAGAAGGCATTGTATATTTTCTCTGACAGATTATATTCAGAGCAATTTTTCTTTTAACATTTGGGTGCCTAGATAATATTTAGATTTTTTTTGATTCAGGTATAATTTGAATTTTGGTATTTTACATGAGAGAGCATACTGATTTGGTGTATATACTCCAAAACAGAGTAGAAAAGAGCATTGTATATTCTTTTTGACAGATTATATTCAGAGCTATTTTTCTTTTAATATTGGTGTTTGTACATAATATTGAGATTTTTTTCAATTCCCTTAAAATTAGAATTTCTGTATTTTACATGAGAGAGCATATTGAGTTGGTGTATATACTCCAAAACAGAGTAGAATAGGGCATTGTATATTTTTTCAGACAGATTATATTCAGAGCTATTTTGTTTTTAACATTGGGGCACCTAGATATTATTTAGATATTTTTGATTCGGGTAAAATTCAAATTTCTCTATTTTCCATGAAAAAGAATATTGAGTGGTGTATATACTCTAAATCAGTGTAGAAAAGGGCATTGTATATTTTCTCTGACAGATTATTTTTAGAGACATTTTCTTTTAACATTGGGGTGCCTAGGTAATATTTAGATTTTTTCGATTTGAATAAAATTTGAATTTTGATATTTTACATGAGAGAGCATATTGGGTTGCTGTATGTACCCGAAAACAGAGTAGAAAAGGGCATTGTATATTTTTTGACACATTATATTCACAGAAGTTTTGCTTTTAACATTGAAGTGCCTAGATTATATTGAGATTTTTTTCGATTCACGTAAATATAAAATTTCGGTATTTTACATGAGAGAGCATATTGAGTTGGTGTATGTACTCCAAAACAAAGTAGAAAAGTGCATTGTATATTTTTTCTGACAGAATATACTCAGAACAAATTTGCTTTTAACATTGGGGTGCCTAGATAATATTTAGATATTTTTCGATTCGTGTAAATTTAGAGTTTCGGTGTTTTACATGAGAGAGTATATTGAGTTGGTGAATATACTTCAAAACTGAGTATGGTATAGCATTGTATATTTTTTCTGTCAGATTACATTCAGAGAAATTTTGCTTTCAACGTTGGGATGCCTAGGTAATATTTAGATTTATTTCGATTCACGTAAATTTACAATTTCTGTATTTTACATGAGAGAGAATATTGAGTTGGTGTATATACTCCCAGACAGAGTAGAATAGGGCATTGTATATTATTTCTGACAGATTATATTCACAGCAATTTTGCTGTTTTCATTGGGGTGCCTAGATAATATTTAGATTTTTTTCGATTTGATTTAATTTAGAATTTCGGTATTTTACATGAGAGAGCATATTGAGTTCCTCTATATACCCCAAAACAGAGTAGAAAAGGGCATTGTATATTTTTTCTGTCAGATTATATTCAGAGAAATTTTGCTTTTAATGTTGGGGTTCCTAGGTAATATTTAGATTTTTTTCAATTCACGTAAATTTACAATTTCGGTATTTTACATGACAGAGCATATTGAGTTGGTGTATATAGTCCAAAACAGAGTAGAATAGGGCGTTGTATATTATTTCTGAAAGATTATATTCAGAGCAGTTTTGCTTTTTTCATTGGGGTGCCTAGATAATATTTAGATTTTCTTCGATTTGAGTTAATTTAGAATTTCGGTATTTTACATGAGAGAGCATATTGAGTTCGTGTATATACCCCAAAACAGAGTAGAAAAGGGCATTGTGTATTTTTTCTGACAGATTATATTCAGAGCCATTTTCTTTTAACATTGGGGTGCCTAGATATTATTTTGATTTTTTTCGATTCGCATAAAATTAGAATTTCAGTATTGTACATGAGAGAGCATATTGAGTTTGTGTAGGTACTCCAAAACAGAGTAGAAAAGGGCATTGTATATTTTTTCTGGCAGATTATTCTCAGAGCATATTTGCTTTTAACATTGTGGTGCCTAGATAAAGTTTAGATTTTTTTCGATTCGCGTAAATTTAGAATTTCGGTATTTTACATGAGAGAGTATATTGAGTTGGTGTATATACTTCAAAAAAAGAAGAAAAGAGCATTGTACATTTTTTCTGACAGATTATATTCAGAACAATTTTTTATTTAACATTGGGTTGAGTAGGTAATATTTAGGTTTTTTCGATTTGCATTAATTTAAAATTTCTGTATTTTACATGAGAGAGCATATTGAGTTGGTGTATATACTCCATAACTGAGGAGAGAAAAGCATTTTATATTTCTTCTGACCGATTATATTAAGAGAAATTTTTCTTTTATCGTTGGGTGCCTAGGTAATATTTAGATTTTTTTCCATTCGCGTAAATTTAGAATTTCGGTATTTTATAAAAGAGAGCATATTGCGTTGGTGTATATACTCCAAAACAAAGTAGGGAAAGCATTGTGTATTTTCTCTTACAGATTATATTCAAAGCAATTTTGCTTTTAACATTGTGGTGCCTAGGTAATATTTAGTTTATTCAATTAGGGTAAAATTAGAATTTTTGTATTTTACATGAGAGAGCCTATTGAGTTGGTGTATATACTCCAAAAAAGAGTAGAAACGGGCATTTTTTATTATCTCTGACAGATTATATTCAGAGTAATTTTCCTTTTAATATTGGGGTGCCTAGATAATATTTAGATTTTTTTCTATTCACGTAAATTTAGAATTTCGGTATTTTACAAAAGAGAGCATATTGAGTTGGTGTATATACTCCAAAATAAAGTAGAAAAGAGCATTGTACATTATTTCTGACAGATTATATTCAGAGCAATTTTTCTTTTAATATTGGGGTTCCTACATAATATTTAGTTTATTTTCGATTCCCTTAAAATTAAAATTTCTGTATTTTACATGAGAGAGCATATTGAGTTGGTGTATATACTCCAAAACAGAGTAGAATAGGGCATTGTATATATTTTCTGACAGATTATATTCAGAGCAATTTTGCTATAACCATTATGCTGCCCAGATAATATTTAGATTTCATTTGATTAGCGTAAATTTAGAATTTCGATATTTTACATGGGAGAGAATATTGAGTTTTTGTATACTCGAAAACAGACTAGAATAAGGCATTGTATATTTTTACTGAGAGATTCTATTCAGAGCCATTTTCTTTTAACCTTGGGGTGCATAGATAATATTTAGATTTTTTCAATACGAATAAAATTTGAATTTTGTTATTTTACATGAGAGGGCATATTGGGTTGCTGTATATACCCCAATACAGAGTAGAAAAGGGCATTGTATATTTTTTTTTGAAAGATTATATTTAGAGAAATTTTGCTTTTAACATTGGGGTGCCTAGATTATATTGAGATTTGTTTCGATTCACATAAATATAAAATTTCGGTATTTTACATGAGAGAGCATATTGAGTTGGTGTATGTACTCCAAAACAAAGTACAAAAGTGCATTGTATATTTTTTCTGACAGAATATACTCAGAGAAAATTTGCTTTTAACATTGGGGTGCCTAGATAATATTTAGATTATTTTCGATTCGTGTAAATTTAGAATTTCGGTATTTTACATAAGAGAGTGTATTGAGTTGGTGAATATACTTCAAAACTGAGGAGGGTACAGCATTATATACTTTTTCTGTCAGATTATATTCAGAGAAATTTTGCTTTTAACGTTGGGGTGCCTAGGTAATATTTAGTTTTTTTCGATTCACATAAAATTACAATTTCGGTATTTTACATGAGAGAGCATATGGAGTTGGTGTTTATACACCGAGACAGAGAAGAATAGGGCATTGTATATTATTTCTGAAAGATTGTATTCACAGCAATTTTGCTTTTTTCATTGGGGTGCCTAGATAATATTTAGATTTTTTTCGATTTGAGTTAATTTAGAATTTCGGTATTTTACATGAGAGAGCATATTGAGTTCGTGTATATACCCCAAAACAAAGTAGAAAAGGGCATTGTATATTTTTTCTGTCAGATTATATTCAGAGAAATTTTCTTTTAACGTTGGGGTGCCTAGGTAATATTTAGATTTTTTTCGATTCACATAAAATTACAATTTCGGTATTTTACATGAGAGAGTATATTGAGTTGGTGTATATACTCCAAAACAGAGTAGAATAGGGCGTTGTATATTATTTCTGACAGATTATATTCAGAGCAATTTTGCTTTTTTCATTGGGGTGCCTAGATAATATTTAGATTTTTTTCGATTTGAGTTAATTTAGAATTTCGGTATTTTACATGAGAGAGCATATTGAGTTCGTGTATATACCCCAAAACAGAGTAGAAAAGGGCATTGTATATTTTTTCTGACAGATTTTATTCAGAGAAATTTTGCTATTACCATTGGGGTGCCTAGATAATATTTACATTTCATTTCATTAGCCTAAATTTAGAATTTCAATATTTTACAAGAGAGAGCATATTGAGTTGGTGTATATACTTCAAAACAGAGTAGAAAAGGGTATTGTATATTTGCTCTGACAGATTTTATTCATATCCATTTTCTTTCCACATTGGGGTGCCTAGATAACATTTATATTTTTTTCGATTTGCGTACATTTAGAATTTCGGTATTTTACATTAGAGAGCATATTGAGTTGGTGTATATACTCCAAAAGAATGTAGAAAAGGGCATTGTACATTTTTTGTAACAGATTATATTCAGAACAATTTTTCTTTTAACGTTGGGGTTCCTAGGTAATATTTAGATTTTTTTCAATTCGCATTAATTTAAAATTTCAGTATTTTACATGAGAGAGCATATTGAGTTGGTGTATATACTCCAAAAGTGAGAAGAGAAAAGCATTGTATATTTTGTCTGACAGAGTATATTCAGAGAAATTATGCTTTTGACGTTGGGGTAACTAGGTAATATTTAGATTTTTTTTGATTCGCGTATATTTAGAATTTCGGTATTTACATGAGAGAGAATATTGAGTTGGTTTATATACGCCTCAACAGCATAGAAAAAAGCATTCTATATCTTTTTCTGACAGATTATATTCAGAGCAATTTTGCTTTTAACATTGGGGTGCGTAGATAATATTTAGATTATTTCGGTTCGTGTAAAATTAGAATTTCGGTATTTTACATGAGAGAGAATATGGAGTTGGTATATATATTCCAAAACAGAGTAGAAACGGGCATTGTATTGTTTCTCTGCCAGATTTTATTCAGAGAAATTTTTCATTTAACGTTGGTGTGACTAGATAATATTTAGATTTTTTTCGATTCGCGTGAAATTAGAATTTTGTTGTTTTACATAAGAGAGCATATTGAGTTGGTGTATATACTCAAAAACAAAGTAGAAAAGGGCATTGTATACTTTTTCTGAGAGATTATATTCAGAGCAATTTTGCTATAACCATTAAGGTGCCCAGATAATATTTAGATTTCATTTGATTAGCGTAAATTTAGAATTTCAGTATTTTACAAGAGAGAGAATATTAAGTTTTTGTGTATACTCCAAAACAGAGTAGAATAAGGCATTGTCTATATTTTCTGAAACATTATATTCAGAGCCATTTTCTTTTAACCTTGGAGTGCCTAGATAATATTTAAATTTTATTCGATTCGCGTAATATTCGAATTTCGGTATTTTACATGTGAGAGCCTACTGGGTTGGTGTATATGCACCAAAACCGAGTTGAATAAGGCATTGTATATTTTGTCGGACAGATTGTATTCAGAGCCATTTTCGTTTAACTTTGGGGTGGCTAGATAATATTTAGATATTTTCGATTCACGTAAAATTAGAATTTCTTTATTTTACATGAGAGAGCATATTGCTTTGATGTATATACTCCAAAACAAAGTATAAAAGGGCATTGTGTATTTTTTCTGACAGATTGTATTCAGAGCAATTATGCTTTAAACATTGGTGTGCCTAGATAATATTTAGATTTTTTTGATTCGAGTAAAATTTGAATTTTGTTATTTTACATAAGAGAGCATATTGGGTTGCTGTATATACCCCAAAACAGAGTAGAAAAGGGCATTGTATATTTTTTTTGACAGATTATATTCAGAGCCATTTTGCTGTTAACATTGGGGTGCCTAGATAATATTTTGATTTTTTTGGATTCGCATAAATTTAGAATTTCGGTATTTTACATGAGAGAGCATATTGAATTGGTGTATATACTGCAAAACAGAGTAGAATAGAGCATTGTATATTTTATCTGACAGATTATATTCAGAGACATTTTCTTTTAACATTGGGGTGCTAGATAATATTTAGATTTTTTTCAATTAGCATTAAATTAGAATTTCTCTATTTTAAATTAGACAGAATATTGAGTTGATGTTTATACTCCAAAACAGAGAAGAAAAGGGCATTGTATATTTTTTCTGACAGATTATATTCAGAGCAATTTTGCTTTTAACATTGGCGTGCCTATATACTACTTAGATTTTTTTCGATTCCTGTAAAATTAGAATTTTGGTATTTTACACGAGAGAGCATACTGAGTTGGTGTGTATAGTCCAAAACCGAGTAGAAAAGGGCATTGTATATTTTTTATGACAGATTATATTAAGAGCAATTTTGCTTTTATCATTGGGGTGCCTAGATAATATTTAAATATTCTTCGATTCGTGTCAAATTAGAATTTCAGTATTTTACATGAGAGAGCATATTGAGTTGGTGTATATACTCCAAAACAGAGTAGAAAACGGTATTGTGTATGTTTTCTGACAGGGTATATTCAGAGCAATTTTGCTTTTAACATTGGGCTGTCTAGATAATATTTGGATTTATTTCAATTCACGTAAATTTAGAATTTCGGTATTTTACATGAGAGCATACTGAGTTGGTGTATATACTTTAAAACTGAGTATAGAAAAGCATTTTATATTTTTTCTGACAGATTATATTCAGGGAAATTTCGCTTTTAACATTGGGGTGCCTAGGTAATATTTAGATTTTTTTCGATTCAGGTAAAATTAGAATATTTGTATTTTACATGTGAGAGCATATTGAGTTGGCGTATATACTCCAACAAAGTAGAAAACGGCATTGTGTATTTTCTGTGACAGATTATATTCAGAGCAATTTTGCTTTTAACATTGGGGTGCGTAGATAATATTTAGATTTTTTTCGATTCGCGTAAATATCCAATTTTGGTATTTTACATGAGGGAGCATATTGCGTTGGTGTATATACTCCAAAAAAGTGAATAAAAAAGCATTGTATATTATTTCTGACAGACTATATTCAGAGCAATTTTGCTTTTAACATTGGAATTCCTAGATAATATTTAGAATTTTTTCGATTTGCGTAAATTTACATTTCAGAATTTTACATGAGAGAGCATATTGTGTTTGTGTATACTTCAAAACAGAGTAGAATAGGGCATTGTATATTATTTCTGACAGATTATATTCAGAGCAATTTTGCTTTTAACATTGGGGTGCCCAGATATTTATATTTTTTTCGATCCGAGTAAATTTAGAGTTTTTGTATTTTACATGAGAGAGCATATTGAGTTTGTGTATATACTCCAAAACAGAGTAGAAAAGGGCATTGTATATTTTCTCTGACAGATTATATTCAGATCCATTTTCTTTTTACATTGGAGTGCCTAGATAATATTTATATTTTTTTCGATTCGCGTGTATATAGAATTTTGGTATTTTACATGAGAGAGTTTATTGGGTTGGTGTATATACCCCAAAACAGAGTAGAATAAATCATTGTGTATTTTTTCTGACAGATTATATTCAGAGCAATTTTTCTTTTAACATTGGGTGCCTAGATAATATTTAGATTTTTTTCGATTCACATAAATTTAGAATTTCGGAATTTTACATGAGAAACCATACTGAGTTGGCGAATATACTCCAAATAAAAGTAGAAAAGGGCATTGTATATTTTTTCTGACAGATTATATTCATAGCAATTTTGCTTTTAACATTGGTGTAAATAGATAATATTTAGATTTTTTTCAATTCACGTAAAATTAGAATTTCAGTATTTTATATTAGAGAGCATATTGAGTTGGTGTATATACAGCAAAACAAAGTAGAATAGGGAATTGTATATTTTGTCTGAAAGTTTATATTCAGAGCAATTTTGCTTTTAACATTGGGGTGCCTAGATAATATTTAGATTTTTTTCGATTCCCGTAAATTTAAAATTTTGTATTTTACATGGGAAAGAATATTGAGTTGGTGTATATACTCCAAAAGAGAGTAGAATAGGGCATTGTATATTATTTCTAACAGATTATATTCAGAGCAATTTTGTATTTAACATTGGGATGCCTAGGTAATATTTAGAATTTTCAAGTCGGGTACAATTAGAAATTTTCTATTTTACATGAGAGAGCATATTGAGTTGTTGTATATACTCCAAAAAATGTAGAAACGGGCATTGTGTATTATCTCTGACAGATTATATTCAGAGCAATTTTGCTATTAACATTGGGGTGCCTAGATAATATTTAGATTTTTTTCGATTCCCTTAATATTAGAATTTCAGTATTTTACATGAGAGAGCATATTGAGTTGGTGTATATACTTCAAAACACAGTAGAAAAGGGCATTGTATAGTATTTCTGAGAGATTATATTGAGAGCAATTTTGCTTTTAACATTGGGGTTCCTAAATAATATTTAGATTTTTTTCGATTTCCTTAAAATTAGAATTTCGGTATTTTACATGAGAGAGCACATTTAGTTGGTGTATATACCCCAAAACAGAGTAGAATACAACATTGTATATTTTTTCTGACAGATTATATTCATAGCAATTTTGCTTTTAACATTGTGGTGCCTAGATAATATTTAGATTATTATCGATTCGAGTAAATTTAGAGTTTCAGTATTTTACCTAAGAGAGGATATTGAGTTGGTGTATATACTTCGAAACAAAGTATAAAAGGGCATTGTATATTTTTTCTCACTGATTATATTCAGAGGAATTTTTCTATTACCATTGGGGTGCCTAGATAATATTTAGATTTCATTTGTTTAGCGTAAATTTAGCATTTCGGTATTTTACATAAGAGAGCATATTGAGTTGGTGTATATACTCCAAAACAGAGTAGAAAAGGGCATTGTATATTTTCCCTGAGAGATTATATTCAGATCCATTTTCTTTCTATATTGCGGTGTCTAGATAATATTTAAATTTTTTTCGATTCGTGTGTATATAGAATTTCGGTATTTTACATGAGAGAGCATAATGTGTTGATGTATATACTCCAAAACAGAGTATAAAAGGGAATTGTATATCTTTTCTGAAAGACTATATTCAGAGCAATTTTTCTTTTAACAATGGAATGCCTAAATAATATTTAGATATTTTTCGGTTCGTGTAAAATTTGAATTTCGGTATTTAACATGGGAGAGCATATTGAGTTGGTGTATATAGTCCAAAAAAGAGTAGAAAAGGGCATTGTGTATATTCTCTGACAGATTATATTCAGAGCAATTTTGCTTTTATCATTGAAGTGCCTATATAATATTTAGATTTTTTTCGATACACGTAAAATTAGAATTTTGGTGTTTTACATGAGAGAGCATATTGACTTGGTGTATGTACTCCAAAACAAAGTAGAAAAGGGCATTGTATATTATTTCTGACAGATTATATCCAGAGCAATTTTGCTTTTAACATTGGGGTTCCTAGATTATATTTAGATTTTCTTCGATTCCCGTAAATTATGAATTTCTGTATTTTACATGAGAGAGCATATTGAGTTGGTGTATATACTCCAAAAGAGAGTAGAATATGGCATTGTATATTATTTCTAACAGATTATATTTAGAGCAATTTTGCTTTTAACATTGGGGCTCCTAGATAAAATTTAGATTTTTTTTCGATTCGTGTAAATTTAGAATTTTAATATTTTACATGAGAGAGCATATTGAGTTTGTTTATATACTCTAAAATAGAGTAGAAGAGGGCATTGTGTATTTTTTCTGAAAGATTACATTCAGAGCAATTTTGCTTTAAACATTGGGGTGCCTAGATAATATTTAGATTTTTTTAAATTCAGGTATAATTAGAATTCCGGTGTTTTACATGAGAGAGCATATTGAGTTGGTGTATATGCTTCATAACAGAGTAGAAAAGGGCATTGTATATTTTTTCTGAAAGATTATATTCAGAGCAATTTTGCTTTTAACATTGGGGTTCATAGCTAATATTTAGATTTTTTTCGATTTCCGTAAATTTAGAATTTCTGTATTTTACATGAGAGAGCATATTGAGTTAGTGTATATAGTCCAAAACAGAGTAGAAAAGGGCATTGTATATTTTCTCTGAAAGATTATATTTAGAGAAATTTTGCTATTACCATTGGGGTGCCTAGATAATATTTAGATTTCATTTAATTAGTGTAAATTTAGAATTTCAGTATTTTACAGAAGAGAGCATATTTAGTTGGTGTATATAATCTAGAACAGAGTAGAAAAGGGAACTGTATATTTTTTCTGACAGATTTTATTCAGATCCATTTTCTTTCCACGTTGGGGTGCCTAGAAAATATTTAGATTTTTTTCTATTTGCGTGTATATAGAATTTCGGTATTTTACATGAGAGAGCATATTTGGTTGCTGTATATACTCGAAAAAAGAGTAGAAAAGGGCATTGTATATTTTTTTGACAGAGTATATTCAGAGCAATTGTGCTTTTAACATTGTGGTGCCGAGATAATATTTAGATTTATTTTCTTTAGCGTAAAATTAGAATTTTAGTATTTTACATGGGAGAACACACTGAGTTGCTGTATATACTCCAAAACACAACAGGAAAGGGCATTGTATATTTTCTTTGACAGATTATATTCAGAGAAATTTTGATTGTCACATTGGGGTGGCTAGAAAATATTTAGATTTTATTCGATTCGCGTAAAATTAGAATTTCCGTATTTTACGTGAGAGAGCATATTGAGTTGGTGTATATACACCAAAACTGAGTAGAAAAAAGCATTGTATATTTTTTCTGACAGATTATATTCAGAGCAATTTTGATTTTAGTATTGGGGTGCCTAGATAATATTTATATTTTTTTCGATTTCCGTAGATTTTGAATTTCAGTATTTTACATAAGAGAGCATATTGAGTTTTTGTACATACACCAAAACAGAGTAGAAAAGGGCATTGTATATTTTTTCTGACAGATTATATTCAGAGCAATTTTGCTTTTAACATTGGGGTTCCTTGATAATATTTAGGTTTTTTTCAGTTCGCAGAAATTAAGAATCTTGGTATTTTACATGAGAGACCATATTGAGTTGGTGTATATACTCCAAAACAGAGTAGAATTGGGAATTGTATATTTTCTCTGATAGATTATATTCCAAGCAATTTTGCTTTTTACATTGGGGTGCCTAAATATTTAGATTTTTTTCTATTCGCGTTCAATTAGAACTTCGGCATTTTACATGGGAGAGCATATTGAGTTGGTGTATATACTCCATAAAAGAGAAGAAAAGGGCATTGTATATTTTTCTTGACAGATTACACTCAGAGCAATTTTTCTTTTAACATTGGAGTTCCTAGATAATATTTAGATATTTTTCGATTCCCGTAAAATTAGAATTTCGGTATTTTTCATGAGAGAGCATTTTGAGTTGGTGTATATACTCCAAAATGGAATATAATTGGGCATTGTATATTTTTTCTGACAGATTATATTCAGAGCAATTTTGCTTTTAACATTGTGGTGCCTAGATAATATTTAGATTTAGTTCGATTCGCGTAAATTTAGAACTTTGGTATTTTACATGAGAGAGCATACTGAGTTGGTGTATATACTCCAAAACAGAGTAGAAAAAGGCATTCTATATTTCGTGTGACAGATTATATTTAGAGCAAGTTTGCTTTTAACATTGGGGTGCCTAGATAATATGGAGATAAATTTCGAAACACGTAAAATTAGAATTTTGGTATTTTACATGAGAGATCATATTGAGTTGGTGTATATACACCAAAACTTAGTAGAAAAGGGCATTGTATTTTTTTCTGACAGATTATATTCAGAGCAATTTTGCTTTTAACATTGAGATGCCTAGATAATATTTAGATATTTTTTGATTCATGTAGATTTTGAATTTCGGTATTTTACATGAGAGAGGATATTGAGTTGGTGTATATACACCAAAACAGAGTAGAAAAGGGCATTGTATATTTTTTGTGAAAGATTATATTTAGATCAATGTTGCTTTTAATATTGTGTGCCTAGGTCATATTGAGATGTTTCTCGATTTGCGTAAAATTAGAATTTCGGCATTATACATGAGAGTGCATATTGAGTTGGTGTATATACTCGAAAACAAAGTAGACAAGGGCATTGTATATTTTATCTGACAGGGTATATTCAGAGATATTTTGCTTTTAGCATTGTGATACCGAGATAATATTTAGATTTATTTCGATTCACGTACAATTAGAATTTCGGTATTTTACATAAGAGAGCATACGGAGTTGGTGTATATACTCCAAAACAGAGTCGAAAAGGGCATTGTATATTTTTTCTGACAGACTATATTCAGAGAAATTTTGCTTTTAACATTGGGGTTCCTAGATAATATTTAGATTATTTTCAATTCACGTAAATTTAGAATTTCGGTATTTTACATGAGAGAGAATATCGAGTTGGTGTATATACTCCAAAACAGAGTAGAATAGGGCATTGTATATTTTTTCTGACAGATTATATTCAGAGTAATTTTGTTTTTAACATTGGGGTGCCTAGATTATATTTAGATTTTTTCGATTCGGGTAAAATTAGAATTTTTGTATTTTCCATGAGAAAGTATATTGGGTGGTGTATATACTCTAAAACTGAGTAGAAAATGGCATTGTATATTTTTTCTGACAAATTATATTCAGAGCCATTTTCTTTTAACATTCGGGTGCCTATATAATATTTCGAGTTTTTTTGATTTGCGTAAAATTAGAATTTCGGTATTTTACATGAGAGAGAATATTGAGTTGGTGTTTATCCTCCAAAACAGAGTAGAAAAGGGCATTGTATATTTTTTCTGACAGATTATATTCAAAGCAATTTTGCTTTTAAGATTGGCGTGCTAGATAATATTTAGATTTTTTTCGATTCACGTAAATTTAGAATTTCGGTATTTTACATGAGAGAGAATATCGAGTTGGTGTATATACTCCAAAACAAAGTAGAAATGGGCACTGTACATGTTTTCTGACAGATTATATTCAGAGAAATTTTCCTTTTAACATTGGGCTGCCTAGATAATATTTAGATTTTTTTCGATTCGCGTAAATTTTCAATTTCGGTATTATACATTAGAGAGCATATTGAATTGGTGTTTATACTCCAAAACTGAGTAGAGAAAAGCATTGAATATTATTTCTGACAGATTATATTCAGAGAAATTTTGCTTTTAACGTTGGGGTGCCTTGGTAATATTTAGATTTTTTTCGATTCACGTAAAATTAGAATTTCGGTATTTTTCATGAGAGTGCATATTTAGTTGGTGTATATACACCAAAACAAAGTAGAAAAGGGCATGCTATATATATTATCTGACAGATTATATTCAGAGCAATTTTGCTTTTAACATTAAGGTGCCTAGAAAATATTTAGACTTGTTTCGATTTGCGTAAAATTACAATTTCAGTATTTTATATAAGAGAGCATATTGAGTTGTTGTATATATTCCAAAACAAAGTAGAAAAGGGCATTGTATATTTTTATCTGACAGATTATATTCAGAGGCATTTTCTTCTCTCATTGTAGTGCCTAGATAATATTTAGATTTTTTTCGATTTTCATAATATTGAAATTTCGGTATTTTACATGGGAGAGCGTATTGAGTTGGTGAATATACTCCAAACAGAGTAGAAAAGGGCATGGTATATTTTTCCTGTCAGATTATATTCAGAGCAATTTTGGTTTTAACATTGGGGTGCCTAGATAATATTTAGATTTATTTCGATTCACGTAAAATTAGAATTTCGTTATTTTATATAAGACAGCATATTCAGTTGGTGTATATACTCCAAAACAAAGTAGAATAGGGCATTGTATATTTTTTCTGACAATTTATATTCAGAGTTATTTTCTTCTCACATTGAAGTGCCTAGATAATATTTAGATTATTTTCGATTCATGTAAATTTAGAATATCGGTATTTCACATGAGAGACCATATTGAGTTGGTGAATATTCTCCAAAACTGAGTAGAAAAGTGCATTGTATATTTTTTCTGACAGAGTATATTCAGAGCAATTTTGCTTTTACCATTGGGGTACCGAGATAATATTTAGATTTATTTCGATTCACGTAAAATTAGAATTTCGGTATTTTACATGGGAGAACGCTCTGAGTTGGTGTATATACTCCAAAACACAACAGAAGAGGGCATTGTTAATTTTCTCCGACAGATTATATTCAGCGAAATTTTGGTTATTACATTGGGGTGGCCAGAAAATATTTAGATTTTATTCGATTCGCTTAAAATTATAATTTCCGTATTTTACGTGAGAGAGCATATTGAGTTGGTGTATATACACCAAAACTGGGTAGAAAAGGGCATTGTATATTTTTTCTGACAGATTATATTCAGAGAAATTTTGCTTTTAATATTTGGGTGCCTAGATATTTATATTTTTTTCGATTTCCATAGAATTAGAATTTCAGTATTTTACATGAGAGAGCATAGTGAGTTGGTGTATATCCTCCAAAACAGAGTAGAAAAGGGCATTGTATTTTTTTCTGAAATATTATACTCAGAGCAATGTTGCTTTTAACATTGGGGTGCCTAGATCATATTGAGATTATTTTCGATTCACGTAAAATTAGAATTTCGGTATTTTACATGAGAGAGCATATTAATTTTTGTATATACTCTAAAACAGAGTAGAAAAGAGCATTGTATATTTTTTCTCACAGATAATATTCAGAGCAATTTTGCTTTTAACATTGGGGTGTCTGGATAATATTTAGATTTTTATCGGTTCGCATAAATTAAGAATCTCAGTATTTTACATGAGAGAGCATATTGAGTTGGTGAATATACTCCAAAACAGAGTAGAAAATGACATGGTATATTTTTTCTGTCAGATTATATTGATAGCAGTTTTGCTTTTTACATTGGGGTGCCTAGATTATATTTAGATTTATTTTGATTCACGTAAAATTAGAATTTCGGTATTTTACATCAGAGAGCATTTTGAGTTGGTGTATATACTCCAAAACAAAGTAGAAAAGGGCATTGTGTATTTTTCCTGACAAATTATATTCAGAGCAATTTTGCTTTTAATATTGGTGTGCCTAGATAATATTTATATTTTTCTCGATTCCCGTAGAATTAGAATTTCAGTATTTTAAATGAGAGAGCATATTGAGTTGGTGTATATACTCCAAAACAGAGTAGAGAAAAGCATTGTATATTTGCTCTGACATATTGTATTCAGAGCAATTTTGCTTTTAACATTGGGATGCCTAGATAACATAGAGATAATTTTTGATTTGCATAGAATTAGAATTTTGGTATTTTATATGAGAGAGCATATTGAGTTGGTGTATATACCCCAAAACATAGTAGAAAAAAGCATTGTATATTTTTACTGACAGATTTTATTCACAGCAATTTTCCTATTAACATTGGGGTGCCTAGATAATATTTAGACTTTTTTCGATTCCTGTAAAATTTGAATTTCGGCATTTTACATGAGAGGGCATATTGAGTTGGTGTATATACTCCAAAAAAGAATACAAAATAGCAGTGTATATTTTTTATGACAGATTATATTCAGAGCCATTTTCTTTTAACATTGGGGTGCCTAGATAATATTTAGATTTTTTTCGATTTGTGTAATATTAGAATTTCGGTATTTTACATGAGAGGGCATATTGAGTTGGTGTATATACTCCAAAACAGAGTAGAAAGAAACATTATATATTTTTTCTGACAGATAATATTCAGAGCAATTTTTCTTTTAACATTGGGGTGCCTAGATAATATTTAGACTTTCTTCGATTCATGTAAAATTAGAATTTCGGTATGTTACATGGGAGAGCATATTGAGTTGGTGTACATACATGAAAACAGAGTAGAAAAGGGCATTGTATATTTCTTCTGACAGATTATGTTTAGAGCAATTTTGCTTTTAACATTTTGGTGCCGAGATAATATTTAGATTTTTTTTCGATTCTCGTAAATTTAGAATTTTGTTATTTTACATGGGAGAGCATATTGATTTGGTGTATATACTACATAAAAGAGTAGAAAACATCATTGTATATTGTTCTTGACACATTATATTCAGAGCAATTTTGCTTTTAACATTGTGGTGCCTAGATAATATTTAGATTTTTTTCGATTCGCGTTAATTAAGAATATCTGTATTTTGCATGAGAGAGCATATTGAGTTTGTGTATATACTTCAAAAAATGTAGAAAAGAACATGATATTTTTTTTCTGACACATTATATTAAGAGCAATTTTGCTTTTAACATTGGGGTGCCTAGATAATATTTACATATTTTTCGATTTGCGTAAAATTAGAATTTATGTATTTTACATGGGAGAGCATATTGAGTTGGTGTATATAATCCAAAACAGAGTAGAAAAGGGCATTATATATTTTTCTTTACAGATTATGTTAAGAGCAATTTTGCTTTTAACATTGGGATTTCTAAATAATATTAAATTTTATTTGATTCACATAAAATTACAATTTCGGTATTTTAAATGAGGAAGCATATTTAGTTGGTGTATATACTCCAAAACAGTGTAGAAAAAAGCATTGTATATTTTTTCTGATAGATTATATTCAGAGCAATTTTGCTTTTAACATTGGGATGCCTAGATAATATAGAGATAATATTCGATTCACGTAAAATTAGAATTTCGGTATTATACATGAGAGAGCATATTGAGTTGGTGTATATACTTCAAAACAGAGTAGAAAAAAACATTGTATATTTTTTTTGACAGATTATATTCAGAGAAATTTTGCTTTTCACATTCGGGTGCCTAGATAATATTTAGATTTTTCTCGATACGCATAAAATTAGAATTTAGGTATTTTACATGGGAGAGCATATTGAGTTGGTGAATATACTCCTAAATAGAGTAGAAAAGGGCACGGAATATTTTTTCTGTCAGATTATATTCAGAGCAATTTTGTTTTTAACATTGGGGTGCCTAGATTATATTTAGCTTTATTTTGATTCGTGTAAATTTAGAATTCCGGTATTTTACATGAGAGAGCATTTTGAGTTGGTGTATATAGTTAAAAACAAAGTAGAATAGGGCATTGTATATTTTTTCTGACAGATTATATTCAGAGACATTGAAATGCCTAGATTTTATTTAGATTTTTTTCAATTCACATAAAATTAGAATTTCGGTATTTTACATGAGAGAGAATATCGAGATGGTGTATATACTCCAAAACAGTAGAAAAGGGCATTCTATTTTTTTTCTGACAGATTATATTCAGAGAAATTTTGCTTTCATCATTGTGGTGCCTAGATAATATTTAGATTTTTTTCGACTCACGTAAAATTCAAATTTCGGTATTTTACATGAGAGAGCATATTGAGTTGGTGTATATACTCCAAAAAAGAGTAGAAAAGAGCATTATGTATTTTTTCTGACAATTTGTATTCAGAGCAATTTTGCTTTTAAAATTGCGGTGCCTAGATAATAGTAAATTTTTTTCGATTCGCATAATCTTAGAATTTTGGTATTTTACCTGAGAGAGCATATTGAGTTGGTGTATATACTCCAAAACAAAGTAGAAAATGGCATTGTATATATTTTCTTACAAATTGTATTCAGAGCAATTTTGCTTTTAACATTGGGGTGCCTAGATATTATTTACATTTATTTGGATTCACGTAAAATTAGAATTTCGGTATTTTACATGAGAGAGCGTATTGAGTTGGTGTATATACTCCAAAAAAGAGTAGAAAAGGGCATTGTAGATCTTTTCTGACAAATTGTATTCAGAGCAATTTTGCTTTTAACATTGGGTTGCCTAGATAATATTAAATTTGCTTCGATTTGCATAATGTTTGAAATTCGGTATTTTACCTGAGAGAGCATATTGGGTTGGTGTATATACTCCAAAACAAAGTAGAAACGGGCATTATATATTTTTTCTGACAGGTTATATTCAGAACAATTTTGATTTTAAAATTTGGGTTCTTAGATAATATTTAGATTTTTTCAATTCGTGTAAATTTAGAATTTCAATATTTTACATGGGAGAGCATATTGAGTTGGTGTATATAGTCCAAAAAATAGTAGAAAAAGGCATTGTATATTTTTACTGACAGATTATATTCACAATTATTTTTTTAACATTGGGGTGCCTAGATAATATTTAGATTTTTTCTGATTCGCTTAAATATAGAATTTTAGTATTTTACATGAGAGCATATAAAGTTGCTGTATATACTCCAAAACAGAGTAGAATAAGGCATTGTATATTTTTTCAAATAGACTATATTCAGAACCATTTTTTTTTAACTTTGGGGCGCCTAGATATTATTTAGATTTTTTTCGATTCACGTAAAATTAGAATTTAGGTATTTTACACGAGACAGCATATTGAGTTGGTGTATATACTACAAAATAGGGTAGAAAAGGGCATTGTAAATTGTTTCTGACAGATTATATTCAGAGCAGATTTGCATTTAACATTGTGGTGCCTAGATAATATTTAGATTTTTTTCGATTCGCTTAAATATAGAAATTCTCTATTTTACATGAGAGAGCATATGGAGTTGTTGTATATACACCAAAAAAGTGTAGAATAGGGCATTGTATATTTCTACTGACAGACTACATTCAGAGAAATTTTTTTCTAACACTGGGTTGCCTAGATAATATTTAGATATTTTCGATTAAGGTAAAATTTGAATTTCGGTATTTTACATGAGAGAGCATACAGAGTTGGTGTATATACTACAAAACAGAGTAAAATAAGGCATTGTATATTTTCTCTAAAAGACTATATTCAGAACCATATACATTTTACTTTGGGGTGCCTAGATATTATTTTTTTTTTTTTCGTTTCGCATAAAGTTAGAATTTAGGTATTTTACATGAGAGAGCATACTGAGTTGGTGTATATACTCCAAAACAGAGTAGAATAAGGCATTGTATATTTTTTCGAACAGAGTATACTAAGAGCCATTTTTTTAAAATTTTGGGGCACCTAGATATTCTTTAGATTTTTTTCAATTCACGTAAAATTCGAATTTCAGTATTTTACATGAGAGAGCATATTGAGTTGGTGTATATAATCCAAAAAAAAAAGTAGAAAAAGGCATTGTATATTTTTTCTGACAGACTATATTCAGAGCAATTTTGCTTTCAACATTGGGTTGCCTAGATACTATTTAGACTTTTTTCAATTCACGTAGAATTAGAATTTTGGTATTTTACGTGAGAGAGCATACTGACTGTTGTAGTTACTCCAAAAGAGAGTAGAATAAGGCATTGTGTATTTTTTCTGACAGATTATATTAAGAGTAATTTTGTTTTTAACATTGGGGTGACTAGATATTATTTAGATTTTTTTCGATTCACGTGAAATTAGAATTTCTGTATTTTACATGAGAGGGCATATAGAGTTGGTGTATATACTCCAAAACAGAGTAGAAAAAGACATTGTATATTTTTTCTGACAGATAATATTTAGAGCAATTTTGCTTTTAACATTGGGGTGCCTAGATAATATTTAGACTTTTTCAATTCGCGTAAAATTAGAAATTTGGTATTTTACATGGGAGAGCATATTGAGTTTGAGTACATACTCGAAAACAGAGTATAAATGGGCATTTTATATATTTTCTGACAGATTATTTTCAGAGCAATTTTGCGTCTATCATTGGATTGCCTATATAATATTCAGATTTTCTTCGATTCTCGTAAAATAAGAATTTCGGTTTTTTTTACATGGGAGAGCATATTGATTTGGTGTATATACTACAAAAAAAAGTAGAAAAGGGCATTTTATATTTTTCTTTACAGATTATATTAAGAGAAATTTTGCTTTTAACATTGGGTTCCCTAAATAATATTTAGATTTTTTTCGATTCCTGTAAAATTAGAATTTCGGTATTTTACATGAGAGAGCATATTGAGTAGGTATTTATACTGCAAAACAGAGTAGAATAGGGCATTGTATATTTTTTCTGACAGATTATATTCAGAGCAATTTTGCTTTAAACATTGGAATGCCTAGATAATATTTAGATTTATTTCGATGTGCGTAAAATTAGAATTTCTGTATTTTACATAAGAGAGCATATTTAGTTGGTGTATATATTCCAAAACAAAGTAGAAAAAGGCATTGTATATTTTTTTCTGACAGATTATATTCAGAGCCATTTTCTTCTGTCATTCAAGTGCCTAGATAATATTTAAATTTTTTTCGATTCGCATAAAATTGGAATTTCGGTATTTTACATGGGAGAGCATATTGAGTTGGTGAATATACTCCAAAACAGAGTAGAAAAGGCCATGGTATATTTTTTCTGTCACATCATATTCAGAGCCATTTTGCTTTTAACATTGGGGTGCCTAGATTATATTTACATATATTTTGATTTGCGTAAAATTAGAATTTCAGTATTTTATATAAGAGAGCATTTTGAGTTGGTGTATACACTCCAAAACAAAGTAGAAAAGGGCATTGTATATTTTTTGTAACAGATTATATTCAGAGAAATTTTGATTTTAACATTGGGGTGCCTAGATAATATTTAGATTTTTTCGATTCTCGAAAATTTAGAATTTCGATATTTCACATGAAAGAGAATACTGACTTGGTGTATATACTGCAAAACAGAGTAGAATAAGGCATTGTATATTTTTTCTAACAGACTATATTCAGAGCCATTTTCTTTCAACTTTTGGGCGCGTAGATATTATTTAGATTTTTTTCGATTCACGTAAAATTAGAATTTCAGTATTTTACTTGAGAGAGGATATTGAGTAGGTGTATATACCCTAAAACAGAGTAGAAAAGGATATTGTATATTTGTTCTGACAGATTATATT
The DNA here is from genome assembly GCF_049354715.1 of Callithrix jacchus. NCBI lineage: Eukaryota > Metazoa > Chordata > Mammalia > Primates > Cebidae > Callithrix > Callithrix jacchus. The sequence continues at coordinate 136,920,516 of NC_133510.1, forward strand.
CAGAGAAATTTTGGTTTTCACATTTCGGTGCCAACATAATATTTAGATTTTTATCAATTTACTTAAATATAGAATTTCTGTATTTTACATGAGAGAGCATAAGAAGTTGGTTTATATACTTCAAAACAGAGTAGAATAGGGCATTGTATACTTTTCTGACAGATTATATTCAGAGCAATTTTATTTTTAACATTATGGTGCCAAGATAATATTTAGATTTTTTTTGATTCGCTTAAATATAGAATTTCTTTATTTTCCATGAGAAAGAATATGAAGTTGGTGTATGTACTCCAAAACAAAGTAGAATAGGGCATTGTATATTTTTTCTGACAGATTATATTCAGAGAAATTTCGTTTTTAACATTGGGGTGCCTAGATAATATTTAGATTTTTTTCGATAAGCTTAAATATAGAATTTCTGTATTTTACATGAGAGAGCATATGGAGTTGGTGTATATACTCCAAAACAGAGTAGAATAGGGCATTGTATATATTTTTTTGACATATTATATTCAGAGAAATATTGTTTTTAACATTGCTTTGCCTAGATAATATTTAGATTTTTTCAATTGGGGTAAAATTAGAATTTCTGTATTTTACATAAGTGAGCATATTGGGTTGGTGTATATACAACAAAACAGAGTAGAAATCAGCATTGTATATTTTTTCTGACAAACTATCTTCAGAGCAATTTTGTATTTAACATTAGGGTGCCTAGATAATATTTAGATTTTTTTTGATTCTCTTAAATATAGAATTTCTGTATTTTACATGAGAGAGCATATGGATTTGGTGTATATACTCCAAAATAGAGGAGAATAGGACATTGTATATTTATTCTGACAGATTATATTCAGAGCAATTTTGTTTTTAACATTAAGCTGCCTTGATAATATTTAGATTTTTTTGATTCAGGTAAAATTAGAATTTCTGTATTTTACACGAGAGAGCATACAGAGTTGGTGTGTATACTCCAAAACATAGTAGAATAAGGCATTGTATATTTTTTGGAACAGACTATATTTAGAGCCATTTTCTCTTAACTTTGGGGCACCTAGATATTATTTAGATTTTTTTCGATTGACGTAAAGTTAGAATTTCTGTATTCTACATGAGAGAGCAAATTGAGTTTGTATATATACTCCAATACACTGTAGAAAAGGGAATTGTATATTTTTTCTGACATATTATATTCAGAGAAATTTTGCTTTTAACATTGAGTTGCCTAGATAATATTTAGATTTGTTTCAATTCACTTAAATATAAAATTTCTGTATTTTACATGATAGAGCATATGGAGTTGGTGTATATACTCCAAAACAGTGTAGAATAGGGCATTGTATATTTTTTCTGACCGATTATATTCAGAGCAATTTCGTTTTTAACATTGGGGTGCCTAGATAATATTTAGATTTTTTCGATTTGGGTAAAGTTAGAATTTCTGTATTTTACATGAGAGAGCATATTGAGTTGGTGTAGATACTCCAAAACAGAGTAGAATAAGACGTTGTTTAATTTTTATGACAGATTATATTCAGACACAATTTTGTTTTTAAGATTGGGGTGCCTAGATAATATTTAGATTATTTTCGATTTGATTAAATATAGAATATTATGCAGCAATCAGAAATGATGAGTTCGTGTCGTTTGTAGGGACATGGATGAATCTGGAAAACATCATCCTCAGCAAACTGACACAAGAACAGAAAATGAAACACCGCATGTTCTCACTCATAGGTGGGTGATGAAAAATGAGAACACATAGACACAGAAAGGGGAGTACTAAACACTGGGGTGTATTGGGGAAAAAGGGGAGGGCCAGTGGGAGGGGGAGGTGGGGAGGGATAGCCTGGGGAGAAATGCCAAATGTGGGTGAAGGGGAGAAGAAAAGCAAAGCACACTGCCATGTGTGTACCTACGCAACTGTCTTGCATGCTCTGCTCATGTACCCCAAAACCTATAATCCAATAAAAAATTAAAAAAAATAAAAATAAATAAATAAATATATAAATAAATAAATAAATAAATAAAGAGGTAAAAAAAAAAAAAAAAGAATTTCTGTATTTTACATGAGAGAGCATATGGAGTTGGTTTATATACTCCAAAACAGAGTAGAAAAGGGCATTGTATATTTTTTCTGACAGACTATATTCAGAGAAACTTTGTTTTTAACACTGGTGTGCCGAGATTATATTTAGATTTTGTCGTTTCTAGTAAAATTTGAATTTCTTTATTTTCTATGAGAGAGCATACTGAGTTGGTGTATACACTCCAAAACAGAGTAGAAAAGGGCATTGTATATTTTTTCTGACAGATTATATTCAGAGCAATTTTGGTTTTCACATTTGGGTGCTTAGATAATATTTAGATTTTTTTTGATTCACTTAAATATAGAATTTCTGTATTTTACATGAGAGAGCATAAGAAGTTGGTGTATATACTTTAAAACACAGTAGAATAGGGCATTGTATATATTTTCTGACAGATTATATTCAGAGCAATTTTATTTTTAACATTGTGGTGCCAGCATAATATTTAGATTTTTTTCGATTCCCTTAAATATAGAATTTCTTTATTTTTCGTGAGAAAGCATATGGAGTTGGTGTATATACTCCAAAACAGAGTAGAAAAAAGCATTGTATATTTTGTATGACAGATTATATTCAGAGAAATTTTGATTTTAACATTGTGGTGCCTAGATAATATTTAGATTTTGTTTGATTCGCTTAAATATAGAATTTCTGACTTTTACATAAGAGAGCATATATATTTTGTGTATATACTCCAAAACAGAGTAGAATAAGGCATTGCATATTTTTTCTGACAGATTATATTCATAGAAATATTGTTTTTAACATTGGGTGCCTAGATAATATTTAGATTTTTTTCGATTCACGTAAAATAAGAATTTCTGTATTTTACATGAGAGAGCATATGGAGTTGGTGTATACACTCCAAAACAGAGTAGAATAAGGCATTGTATATTTTTTCTAACAGAGCATATTTAGAGAAATTTTCTTTTAACCTTGGGGCGCCTAGATATTATTTAGATTTTTTTCGATTCATGTAAAATTGAAATTTCGGTATTTAAATGAGAGAGCATATTGATTTGGTGTATATACTCCAAAACAGAGTAGAAAAGGCCATTGTATATTTTTAATAAAAGATTATATTCAGAGTAATTTTACTTTTAACATTGGGGTGCCTAGATAATATTTAGTTTTTTATCGATTCGCTTAAATATTGAATTTCTGTATTTTACATGAGAGAGCATATGGAGTTGGTTTATATACTCGAAAACAGAGTAGAATAGGGCATTGTATATGTTTTTTGACAGATTGTATTCAGAGCAATTTTACTTTGAACATAGGGGTGCCTACATAATATTTAGATTTTTTTCGATTTGCTTAATTATAGACTTACTGTATTTTACATGACAGAGCATATGGAGTTGGTGTATATACTCCAAAACAGAGTAGAATAGGGCATTGTATATTTTTTATGACAGATAATATTCAGAGCAATTTTGCTTTGAACATTGGAGTGCCTAGATAATATTTACATTTTTTCGACTCACCTAAAATTAAAATTTCTTTATTTTACATGAGAGAGCATACTGAGTGGGTGTATATACTCCAAAACAGAGTAGAATAAGGCATTGTATATTTTCTCTAACAGACTATATTCAGAGCCATTTTCGTTTAACTTTAGGGCGCGTAGATATTATTTAGATTTTTTTCGATTCTCGTAAAATTAGAATTTTGGTATTTTACATGAGAGAGCATATTGAGTTTTTGTATATATTCCAAAACAGAGTAGAGAAGGGCATTGTTTATTTTTTCTGACAGATAATATTCAGAGAAATTTTGATTTTAACATTCTGGTGTCTAGATTTTATTTAGATTTTATTCAATTCACGTAAAATTAGAATTTCGGTATTTTACATGAGAGAGCATATTGAGTTGGTTTATATACTCTAAAACAGAGTAGAATAAGGCATTGTATATTTTTTCTAACGGACTATATTCAGAGCCATTTTCTTTTAACTGTGGGGTGCCTAGATATTATTTAGATTTTTTTCGATTCACGTAAAATTAGAATTTCGGTATTGTATATCAGAGAGCATATTGAGTTGGTGTATATACTCCAAAACAGAGTGGAAAAGAACATTGTATATTTTTTCTGACAGATTATATTCAGAGTAATTTTGCTTTTAACATTGGGTTTCCTAGACAATATTTAAATTTTTTCGATTCACGTAAAATTAGAATTTCTGTATTTTACATGAGAGAGCATATTGAGTTTGTGTATATATTCCAAAAAGAGTAGAAAAAAGCAGTGTATATTTTTTCTGACAGATTATATTCTGAGCAATTTTTTTTTAACATTCGGGTGCCTAAATAATATTTAGATTTTTTCGATTCACATAAAATTTGAATTTCTGTATTTTACAAGAGAGACCAACCTGTGTTGGTTTATATACTCTAAAACAGAGTAGGATAAGGCATTGTATATTTTTTTAACAGACTATATTCAGATCCATTTTCTTTTAACTTTGGGGAGTCTAGATATTATTTAGTTTTTTTTCGATTCACGTAAAATTAAAATTTCGATATTTTACATGAAAAAGCATATTGAGTCGGTGTATATGCTCCAAAACAGAGTAGAAAAGGCTTTGTATATTTTTTCTGACAAATCATATTCAGAGCAATTTTGCTTTTAACATTGGGGTGCCTAGATATTATTTAGATTTTTTTTTGATTCGCTTAAATACAGAATTTTTGTATTTCACATCAGACAGCATATGGAGTTGGTTTATATACTCCAAAGCAGAGTAGAATAGGGCATTGTATATTTTTTCTGACAGATTATATTCAGAGCAATTTTGTTTTTAACATTGGGGTGCCTAGATAATATTTAAATTTTTTAAATTCGGGTAAAATTAGAATTTCTATATTTTACATGATACAGCATACTGAGATGGTGTATATACTCCAAAACAGAGTAGAATAAGGCACTTTATATTTTTTCTGACAGATTATATTCAGAGCAATTTTGTTTTTAACATTGAGGTGCCTAGATAATATTTAGATTTTTTTCGATTCGGGTAAAATTATAATTTTTGTATTTTACATGAGAGAGCATACTGAGTTGGTATATATACTCCAAAACAGAGTAGAATAAGGCACTGTATATTTTTTCTGACAGATTATATTCAGAGCAATTTTGTTTTTAACATTGGGGTGCCTAGATAATATTTAAATTTTTTCGATTCGGGTAAAATTAGAATTTCTATATTTTACATGATACAGCATACTGAGATGGTGTATATACTCCAAAACAGAGTAGAATAAGGCACTTTATATTTTTTCTGACAGATTATATTCAGAGCAATTTTGTTTTTAACATTGGGGTGCCTAGATAATATTTAGATTTTTTTCGATTCGGGTAAAATTATAATTTTTGTATTTTACATGAGAGAGCATACTGAGTTGGTATATATACTCCAAAACAGAGTAGAATAAGGCACTGTATATTTTTTCTAACAGACTATATTGAGAGCCATTTTCTTTTACCTTTGAGGCGCCTAGATATTATTTAGATTTATTTCGATTCGCTTAAATATAGAATTTCTGTATTTTACATTAGAGAGCATATAAAGGTGGTGCATATATTCCAAAAAAGTAGAATAGAGCATTGTATATTTTTTCTGACAGATTATATTCAGCGAAATTTTGTTTTTAACATTGGGGTGCCTAGATAATATTTAGATTTTTTCGATTTTTGAAAAATTAGAATTTCGGTATTTTACATGAGAGAGCACACTGAGTTGGTGTATATACTCCAAAACATTGTAGAATAAGGCATTGTATATTTTCTCTAACAGACTGTATTCAGAGCTATTTTCTTTTAACTTTGGGGCACCTAGATATTATTTAGATTTATTTCGATTCACGTAAAATTAGAATTTCGGTATTTTACATGAGAGAGTGTATTGAGTTGGTGTATATACTCCAACACAGAGTAGAAAAGGGCATTCTATATTTTCTCTGAGAGACTATATTCAGAGCAATTTTGCTTTTAACATTGGAGTGCCTAGGTAATATTTAGATTTATTTCGATTCAGGTAAAATTTGAATTTCGGTATTTTACATAAGAAAGCGTACTGAGTTGGTGTATATTCTCCAAAACACAGTAGAATAAGGCATTGTATATTTTTTCTAACAAACAATATTCAGAGCCATTTTGTTTTTTTTTTGGGGCGCCTAGATATTATTTAGATTTTTTTCGATTCACGTACAATTTGAATTTCGTTATTTTAAATGAGAGAGCATATTGAGTTGGTGTATATACTACGAAACAGAGTAGAAAATGGCATTGTATATTTTTTCTGACAGATTATATTCAGAGCAATTTTGTTTCTAACATTGGGTGCCTAAAAAATATTTAGATTTTTTTCGATTCGAGTAAATTTAGAGTTTTGGTATTTTACCTTAGAGAGCATATTGAGTTGGTGTATACACTCCGAAACAGAGTATAAAAGGGCATTGTATATTTTTTCTGACAGATTATATTCAGAGCAATTTTTCTCTTACCATTCGGGTGCCTAGATAATATTTAGATATCATTTGATTAGTGTAAATTTAGCATTTCGGTATTTTACTTGAGAGAGCATATTGAGTTGGTGTATATTCTATAAAACAAAGTAGAAAAGGGCATTGTATATTTTTTCTGACAGATTATATTCACAGCAATTTTGCTTTTAACATTGGTGTGCCTAGATAATATTTAGATTTTTTTCGATTCGCTTAAATATAGACTTTCCGTATTTTACATGATTGAGCGTATGGAGTTGGTGTATATACTCCAAAACATAGTAGAATAGGGCATTCTATATTTTTTCTGACAGACTATATTCAGAGCAATTTTGTTGTTAACATTAGGTTGCCTAGATAATATTTGGATATTTTCGATTCTGGTAAAATTAGAATTTCTGTGTTTTACATGAGAGAGCATACTGGCTTGGTGTATATACTCCAAAACAGAGTAGAATAAGGAATTGTATATTTTTTCTAACAGACTACATTCTTAGCCATTTTCTTTTAAATTTGGGATGCCTAGATATTATTTAGATTGTTTTCGATTCGTGTAAAATTTGAACTTCGGTATTTTACTTGAAAGAGTATATTAAGTTTTGGTATATACTACAAAAAAGAGTCGAAAATGGCATTGCATATTTTTTCTGACAGATTATATTCAGAGAAATTTCGCTTTGAACATTGGGGTGCCTAGATAATATTTAGATTTTTTTCGATTCGCTTAAATATAGAATTTCTGTATTTTATATTAGAGAGAGCATATGGAGTTGGTGTGCATACTCCAAAACAGATTAGAATAGGGCATTGTATATTTTTTCTGACAGATTATATTCAGAGAAATTTTTCTTTTAACGTTCGGGTGCCTCGATAATATTTAGAATTTTTTTGATTCACTTAAATATAGAATTTCTCTATTTTACATAAGAGAGCATATGGAGTTGGTGTATATACTCAAAAACAAAGTAAAAAAGGGCGTTGTATGTTTATTCTGACAGGTTATATTCAGAACAATTTTGTTTTTAACATTGGGGTGCCTAGATAATATTTAGATTTCTTTCGATTTGCTTAAATATAGAATCTCTGTGTTTAACATGAGAGAGCATATGAAGTTGGTGTATATACTCCAAAACAGAGTAGAATAGGGCATTGTATATTTTCTCTGACAGACTATATTCAGAGCAATTTTGTTTTAACATTGGGCTGCCTGGATAATATTTAGATTTTTTTCGATTCGGGTATAATTAGAATTGCTGTATTTTACAGGAGAGAGCATACTGAGTTGGTGTATATACTTTAAAACAGAGTAGAATAAAGCATTGTATATTTTTTCTTATAGACTATATTCAGAACCATTTTCTTTTAACTTTGGGGTGCCTAAATATTATTTAGATTTTTTTAATTCACGTAAAATTAGAATTTCGGTACTTTACATTAGAGAGCATATTGAGTTGGTGTATATACTCCAAAACAGTGTAGATAAGGGCATTGTATATTTTTTCTGATAGATTATATTCAGAGCAATTTTGCTTTTAACATTGGGATACCTGGATAATATTTACAATTTTTTCGATTCGCTTAAATATAGAATTTCTGCATTTTACATAAGATAGCATATTGACTTGGTGTATATACTCCAAAACAGAGTAGAAAAGGGCATTGTATATTTTTTCTGACAGATTATATTCAGAGAAATTTTTCATTTAACATTGCGGTGCCTAGATAATTTTTAGATTTTTTTCGATTCGCATAAATATAGAACTTCTGTATTTTACATGAGAGAGCAGGTTGAGTTGGGGTATATACTCAAAAACAGAGTAGAATAGGGCATTTTGTATTTTTTCGGACAGATCATATTCAGAGGAATTTTGTTTATAACATTGGGGTGTGTAGATAATATTTTGATATTTTCGATTCGGGTAAAATTTTAATTTCTGTATTTTACATGAGAGAACCTACTGAGTTGGTGTATATACTCCAAAAGAGAGTAGAAAAGGGCATTCTATATTTTTTATGACAGATTATATTCAGAGAAATTCTGTTTTTAACATTGGGTTGCCGATATAATATTTAGATTCTTTTCGATTCGTTTAAATATTGAATTTTTGTATTTTACATGAGAGAGCATGTGGAGTAGGTGTATATACTCCAAAACAGAGATGAATAGCGCCTTGTATATTTTTTCTGACAGATTATATTCAGAGCAATTTTGTTTTTAACATTGGGGTGCCTAGATAATATTTAGAATTTTGCAATTCGGGTAAAATTAGAATTTCTGTATTTTACATGAGAGAGAATACTGAGTTGGTGTATATACTCCAAATCAGAGTAGAATAAGGCATTGTATATTTTTTCTAACAGACTATATTCAGAGACATTTTCTTTTAAATTTGCAGCGCCTATATATTATTTAGATTTTTTTCGATTGGTGTAAAATTAGAATTTTGTTATTTTACATGAGAGAGCATATTGAGTTGGTGTATATAATACTAAGCAGAGTAGAAAAAGGAATTGTATATTTTTTCTGACAGATTATATTCAGAGCAATTTTGCTTTTAACATTGGAGTACCTAGATAATATTTAGATTTTTTTCGATTCGCTTAAATATTGAATTTCTGTATTTTATATGAGAGACCATATGGAGTTGGTGTATATACTCCAAAACAGAGTAGAATAGGGCATTGTATATTTTTTCTGACAGATGATATTAAGAGCAATTTGTTTTTAAAATTGGGGTGCCTAGATAATATTTAGATTGTTTTCAATTCACGTAAAATTAGAATTTCTGTATTTTAACAGACAGAGCATAATGAGTTGGTGTATATACTGCAAAACAAAGTAGAATATGGCATTGTATTTTTGTTCTAACAGACTATGTTCAGAGCCATTTTCTTTTAACTAGATATTATTTAGAATTTTTTCGATTCGCATAAAATTAGAATTTCGGTATTTTACATGAGAGCATATTGAGTTGGTGTATATACTAAAAAACAGATTAGAAAAGGGCATTGTATATTTCTTCTGACAGATTATATTCAGAGCAATTTTGCATTTAACATTCGGGTGCCTTGATTATATTTAGATTTTTTTCGATTCATTTAAATTAAAATTTCAATATTTTACATGAGAGAGAATACTGACTTGGTGTATATACTCCAAAACAGAGTAGAATAAGGCATTGGATATTTTTTCTGACAGATTATATTAAAAGCAATTTTTTTTAACATTGGGGTGCCTCGATAATATTTAGATTTTTTCAATTTGGGTAAAATTAGAATTTCTGTATTTTAAATTAGAGTGCATATGGAGTCGGTGTATATACTCCAAAACAAAGTAGAATAGGGCATTGTATATTTTTTCTGACAGATTATATTCAGAGCAATTTTGTTTTAAACATTGGTGTCCCTAGATAATATTTAGATTTTTTCGATTTTTTTAAAATTAGACTTTCTGTATTTTAAATGAGAGAGCATACTGAGTTGGTATATATACTCCAAAACAGAGTAGAATAAGGCATTGTATATTTTTTCTAACAGACTATATTCAGAGCCATTTTCTTTTAACTTTGAGGTGCCTAGATATTATTTAAATGTTTTTCGATCCACGTAAAATTAGAATTTCTGTATTTTACACAAGAGAGCATATTGAATAGGTGTATATACTCCAAAACAAAGTAGAATAGGGCATTGTATATTTTTTCTGACAGATTATATTCAGATCAATTTGGCTTTTAACATTGGGGTGCCTAGATAATATTTAGATTTCTTCGATTCAAGTAAAATTAGAATTTCTGTATTTTACATGAGAGAGCATACTGAGTGGGTGTATATACTCCAAAACAGAGTAGAATAAGTCATTGTATATTTTTTCTGACAGACTATATTCAGAGCCATTTTCTTTTCACATTGGGCGCCTAGATATTATTTAGATTTATTTCGATTCACGTAAAATTAGAATTTCGTTTTTTTACATGAGAGAGCATACTGAGATTGTGTACGTACTCCAAAACAGAGTAGAATAAAACATTGTATATTTTCTCTAACAGATTATATTCAGAAGCATTTTCTTTTAACTTTCGAGTGCCTAGATATTATTTAGATTTTTTTCGATTGGTGTAAATTTGAATTTTTGTATTTTACATGTGAGAGCATATTGAGTTCGTGTATATAATACAAAAGAGAGTAGAAAAGGGCATTGTATATTTTTTCTGACAGATTATATTAAGAGCAATTTTGCTTTTAACATTGGGGTGCCTAGATAATATTTATATTTTTCTTCATTCGCTTATATATAGGATTTTTGTATTTGACATGAGAGGGCATATGGAGTTGGTGTATATACTCCAAAAAAGAGTAGAATAGGGCATTGTATATTTTTTCTGACAGATTATATTTAGAGCAATATTGTTTGTAACATTGCGGTGCCTAGATAATATTTAGATTTTTTCGATTCAAGTAAAATTAGAATTTCTGTATTTTACATGAGAGAGCATACTTAGTTGGTGTATATTCTCTAAAACAGAGTAGAATAAGGCATTGTATATTTTTTTTAACAGGATATATTCAGAGCCATTTACTTTTAACTTCGGGGCACGTAGATATTATTTAGATTTTTTTAGATTCGCGTAAAATTAGAATTTCTGTATTTTACATGAGAGAGCATATTGAGTTGGTGTATATATTCCAAAAAGAGTAGAAAAAAGCAGTGTACATTTTTTCTGACAGATTATATTCTGAGCAATTTTTTTTTTAACATTCGAGTGCCTAAATAATATTTAGATTTTTTCGATTCACATAAAATTTGAATTTCTGTATTTTACATGAGAGACAACCCTGAGTTGGTTTATATACTCTAAAACAGAGTAGAATAAGGCATTGTATATTTTTTCTAACAGACTATATTCAGATCCATTTTCTTTTAACTTTGGGGCGTCTAGATATTATTTAGTTTTTTTTCGATTCACGTAAAATTAGAGTTTAGGTATTTTACATGAGAAAGCATATTGAGTTGGTGTATATACACCAAAACAGAGTAGAAAAGGCTTTGTATATTTTTTCTAAAAGATTATATTCAAAGAAATTTTGCTTTTAACATTGGGGTGCCTAGATATTATTTATATTTTTTTTCAATTCGCTTAAATACAGAATTTCTGTATTTCACATCAGAGAGCATATGGAGTTGGTGTATATACTCCAAAACAGAATAGAATAGGGCATTGTATATTTTCTCTGACAGATTATATTCAGAGAAATTTTTTTTTAACATTGGGGTGCTTAGATAATATTTAGATTTTTATCTATTCGCTTTAATATAGACTTTCTGTATGTTACAGAAGAGAGCATATGGAGTTGCTGTATATACTTCAAATGAGAGTAGAATAGGGCATTGTACATTTTTTCTGACAAATTATATTCAGAGCAATTCTGTTGTTAAGATTGGGGTGCCTAGATTATATTTAGCTTGTTTCGATTCGGGTTAAATTAGATTTCGGTATTTTACATGAGAGAGCATATTGAGTTAAAGTATATACTCCAAAACAGAGTAGAAAAGGGCATTGTATATTTTTTCTGACAAATTATATTCAGTGAAATTTTGCTTTTAACATTGGGGTGCCTAGATAACATATAGATTTTATTCGATTCATCAAAATTTAAAATTTCGATATATTACATGAGGGAGCATACTGTGTTGGTGTATATACTGTAAATCAGAGTAGAATAAGGCATTGTATCTTTTTTCTAACACACTGTATTGAGAGCCATTTTATTTTACCTTTGAGGCACCTAGATATTATTTAGATTTTTTTCGATTCACATAAAATTAGAATTTCTGTATTTTACATGAGAGAGCATATGGAGTTGGTGTATATACTCAAAAACAAAGTGGAATAGGGCATTTTATATTTTTTGTGACAGAGTATATTAAGAGAAATTTTTTTTTAACATTGTGGTGCCTAGATAATATTTAGATTTTTAAATTCGGGTAAAATTAGAATTTCTGTATTTTACATGAGAGAGCATACTGAGTTAGTGTTTATACTACAAAACAGAGTAGAATAAGGCATTGTATATTTTTCTAAGAGACTATATTGAGATCCATTTTCTTTTAACTTTGGGGTGCCTAGATATTATTTAGATTTTTATCGATTCGCGTAATATTAGATTTTCGTTATTTTACATGGGAGAGCATACTGAGTTGGTGTGTGTACTAAAAAACAGAGACGAAAAGGGCATTGTGTATTTTTTCTGAAAGATTATATTCAGAGCAATTTTGCTTTTATCATTGGGGTGCCTAGATAATATTTAGATTTTTTTCGATTCGCTTAAATATAGCATTTCAGTATTTTACATGAGAGAGCATATGGAGTTGGTGTATATAGTTCAAAACAGAGTAGAATAGGGCATTGTATATTTATTCTGACAGATTATATTCAGAGTAATTTTGTTTTTAACATTGGGGTGCCTAGATAATATTTAGATTTTTTTGATTCTCTTAAATATATAATTTCTGTATTTTACCTTAGAGAACATTTGGATTTGGTGTATGTACTCCAAAACAGAGTAGAATAGGGCATTGTATATTTTTTTCTGACCGATTATATTCAGAGCAACATTGTTTTTAACATTGGGGTGCCTAGATAATATTTAAATTTTTTCGATTCTGGAAAAATTTGAATTTCGGTATTTTACATGAGATAGCATACTGAGTTGGTGTATATACTCCAAAACAAAGTAGAATAAGGAATTGTATATTTCTTCTAACAGACTATATTCATAGCCATGTTTTTTTAACTTTGGAGCGCCTAGATATTATTTAGATTTTTTTCCATTCACGTATATTTAGAATTTCAGTATTTTTTATGAGAGAGCATACTGAGTTGGTGTATATACTAAAAAACAGACTAGAAAAGGGCATTGTAAATTTTTTCTGACAGACTATATTAAGAGCAATTTTGCTTTGAATATTCGGGTGCCTAGATAATATTGAGATTTTTTTTGATTCACGTAAATTTAGAATTTCTGTATTTTACATGAGAGAGCATACTGAGTTGGTGTATATACTCCAAAACAGAGTAGAATAAGGCATTGTATATTTTTTCAAACAGACTATATTAAGAGCCATTTTCTTTTATCTTTGGGGCGCCTAGATATTGTTTAGATTTTTTTGAATTCGCGTAAATTTAGAATTTTAGTATTTTACATGAGAGAGCATATTGAGTTGGTGTATATATTCCACCACAGAGTAGAAGAAGGCATTGTATATTTTCTCTGACAGATTATATTCAGAGCAATTTTTCTTTTAACATTTGGGTGCCTAGATAATATTTAGATTTTTTTTGATTCAGGTATAATTTGAATTTTGGTATTTTACATGAGAGAGCATACTGATTTGGTGTATATACTCCAAAACAGAGTAGAAAAGAGCATTGTATATTCTTTTTGACAGATTATATTCAGAGCTATTTTTCTTTTAATATTGGTGTTTGTACATAATATTGAGATTTTTTTCAATTCCCTTAAAATTAGAATTTCTGTATTTTACATGAGAGAGCATATTGAGTTGGTGTATATACTCCAAAACAGAGTAGAATAGGGCATTGTATATTTTTTCAGACAGATTATATTCAGAGCTATTTTGTTTTTAACATTGGGGCACCTAGATATTATTTAGATATTTTTGATTCGGGTAAAATTCAAATTTCTCTATTTTCCATGAAAAAGAATATTGAGTGGTGTATATACTCTAAATCAGTGTAGAAAAGGGCATTGTATATTTTCTCTGACAGATTATTTTTAGAGACATTTTCTTTTAACATTGGGGTGCCTAGGTAATATTTAGATTTTTTCGATTTGAATAAAATTTGAATTTTGATATTTTACATGAGAGAGCATATTGGGTTGCTGTATGTACCCGAAAACAGAGTAGAAAAGGGCATTGTATATTTTTTGACACATTATATTCACAGAAGTTTTGCTTTTAACATTGAAGTGCCTAGATTATATTGAGATTTTTTTCGATTCACGTAAATATAAAATTTCGGTATTTTACATGAGAGAGCATATTGAGTTGGTGTATGTACTCCAAAACAAAGTAGAAAAGTGCATTGTATATTTTTTCTGACAGAATATACTCAGAACAAATTTGCTTTTAACATTGGGGTGCCTAGATAATATTTAGATATTTTTCGATTCGTGTAAATTTAGAGTTTCGGTGTTTTACATGAGAGAGTATATTGAGTTGGTGAATATACTTCAAAACTGAGTATGGTATAGCATTGTATATTTTTTCTGTCAGATTACATTCAGAGAAATTTTGCTTTCAACGTTGGGATGCCTAGGTAATATTTAGATTTATTTCGATTCACGTAAATTTACAATTTCTGTATTTTACATGAGAGAGAATATTGAGTTGGTGTATATACTCCCAGACAGAGTAGAATAGGGCATTGTATATTATTTCTGACAGATTATATTCACAGCAATTTTGCTGTTTTCATTGGGGTGCCTAGATAATATTTAGATTTTTTTCGATTTGATTTAATTTAGAATTTCGGTATTTTACATGAGAGAGCATATTGAGTTCCTCTATATACCCCAAAACAGAGTAGAAAAGGGCATTGTATATTTTTTCTGTCAGATTATATTCAGAGAAATTTTGCTTTTAATGTTGGGGTTCCTAGGTAATATTTAGATTTTTTTCAATTCACGTAAATTTACAATTTCGGTATTTTACATGACAGAGCATATTGAGTTGGTGTATATAGTCCAAAACAGAGTAGAATAGGGCGTTGTATATTATTTCTGAAAGATTATATTCAGAGCAGTTTTGCTTTTTTCATTGGGGTGCCTAGATAATATTTAGATTTTCTTCGATTTGAGTTAATTTAGAATTTCGGTATTTTACATGAGAGAGCATATTGAGTTCGTGTATATACCCCAAAACAGAGTAGAAAAGGGCATTGTGTATTTTTTCTGACAGATTATATTCAGAGCCATTTTCTTTTAACATTGGGGTGCCTAGATATTATTTTGATTTTTTTCGATTCGCATAAAATTAGAATTTCAGTATTGTACATGAGAGAGCATATTGAGTTTGTGTAGGTACTCCAAAACAGAGTAGAAAAGGGCATTGTATATTTTTTCTGGCAGATTATTCTCAGAGCATATTTGCTTTTAACATTGTGGTGCCTAGATAAAGTTTAGATTTTTTTCGATTCGCGTAAATTTAGAATTTCGGTATTTTACATGAGAGAGTATATTGAGTTGGTGTATATACTTCAAAAAAAGAAGAAAAGAGCATTGTACATTTTTTCTGACAGATTATATTCAGAACAATTTTTTATTTAACATTGGGTTGAGTAGGTAATATTTAGGTTTTTTCGATTTGCATTAATTTAAAATTTCTGTATTTTACATGAGAGAGCATATTGAGTTGGTGTATATACTCCATAACTGAGGAGAGAAAAGCATTTTATATTTCTTCTGACCGATTATATTAAGAGAAATTTTTCTTTTATCGTTGGGTGCCTAGGTAATATTTAGATTTTTTTCCATTCGCGTAAATTTAGAATTTCGGTATTTTATAAAAGAGAGCATATTGCGTTGGTGTATATACTCCAAAACAAAGTAGGGAAAGCATTGTGTATTTTCTCTTACAGATTATATTCAAAGCAATTTTGCTTTTAACATTGTGGTGCCTAGGTAATATTTAGTTTATTCAATTAGGGTAAAATTAGAATTTTTGTATTTTACATGAGAGAGCCTATTGAGTTGGTGTATATACTCCAAAAAAGAGTAGAAACGGGCATTTTTTATTATCTCTGACAGATTATATTCAGAGTAATTTTCCTTTTAATATTGGGGTGCCTAGATAATATTTAGATTTTTTTCTATTCACGTAAATTTAGAATTTCGGTATTTTACAAAAGAGAGCATATTGAGTTGGTGTATATACTCCAAAATAAAGTAGAAAAGAGCATTGTACATTATTTCTGACAGATTATATTCAGAGCAATTTTTCTTTTAATATTGGGGTTCCTACATAATATTTAGTTTATTTTCGATTCCCTTAAAATTAAAATTTCTGTATTTTACATGAGAGAGCATATTGAGTTGGTGTATATACTCCAAAACAGAGTAGAATAGGGCATTGTATATATTTTCTGACAGATTATATTCAGAGCAATTTTGCTATAACCATTATGCTGCCCAGATAATATTTAGATTTCATTTGATTAGCGTAAATTTAGAATTTCGATATTTTACATGGGAGAGAATATTGAGTTTTTGTATACTCGAAAACAGACTAGAATAAGGCATTGTATATTTTTACTGAGAGATTCTATTCAGAGCCATTTTCTTTTAACCTTGGGGTGCATAGATAATATTTAGATTTTTTCAATACGAATAAAATTTGAATTTTGTTATTTTACATGAGAGGGCATATTGGGTTGCTGTATATACCCCAATACAGAGTAGAAAAGGGCATTGTATATTTTTTTTTGAAAGATTATATTTAGAGAAATTTTGCTTTTAACATTGGGGTGCCTAGATTATATTGAGATTTGTTTCGATTCACATAAATATAAAATTTCGGTATTTTACATGAGAGAGCATATTGAGTTGGTGTATGTACTCCAAAACAAAGTACAAAAGTGCATTGTATATTTTTTCTGACAGAATATACTCAGAGAAAATTTGCTTTTAACATTGGGGTGCCTAGATAATATTTAGATTATTTTCGATTCGTGTAAATTTAGAATTTCGGTATTTTACATAAGAGAGTGTATTGAGTTGGTGAATATACTTCAAAACTGAGGAGGGTACAGCATTATATACTTTTTCTGTCAGATTATATTCAGAGAAATTTTGCTTTTAACGTTGGGGTGCCTAGGTAATATTTAGTTTTTTTCGATTCACATAAAATTACAATTTCGGTATTTTACATGAGAGAGCATATGGAGTTGGTGTTTATACACCGAGACAGAGAAGAATAGGGCATTGTATATTATTTCTGAAAGATTGTATTCACAGCAATTTTGCTTTTTTCATTGGGGTGCCTAGATAATATTTAGATTTTTTTCGATTTGAGTTAATTTAGAATTTCGGTATTTTACATGAGAGAGCATATTGAGTTCGTGTATATACCCCAAAACAAAGTAGAAAAGGGCATTGTATATTTTTTCTGTCAGATTATATTCAGAGAAATTTTCTTTTAACGTTGGGGTGCCTAGGTAATATTTAGATTTTTTTCGATTCACATAAAATTACAATTTCGGTATTTTACATGAGAGAGTATATTGAGTTGGTGTATATACTCCAAAACAGAGTAGAATAGGGCGTTGTATATTATTTCTGACAGATTATATTCAGAGCAATTTTGCTTTTTTCATTGGGGTGCCTAGATAATATTTAGATTTTTTTCGATTTGAGTTAATTTAGAATTTCGGTATTTTACATGAGAGAGCATATTGAGTTCGTGTATATACCCCAAAACAGAGTAGAAAAGGGCATTGTATATTTTTTCTGACAGATTTTATTCAGAGAAATTTTGCTATTACCATTGGGGTGCCTAGATAATATTTACATTTCATTTCATTAGCCTAAATTTAGAATTTCAATATTTTACAAGAGAGAGCATATTGAGTTGGTGTATATACTTCAAAACAGAGTAGAAAAGGGTATTGTATATTTGCTCTGACAGATTTTATTCATATCCATTTTCTTTCCACATTGGGGTGCCTAGATAACATTTATATTTTTTTCGATTTGCGTACATTTAGAATTTCGGTATTTTACATTAGAGAGCATATTGAGTTGGTGTATATACTCCAAAAGAATGTAGAAAAGGGCATTGTACATTTTTTGTAACAGATTATATTCAGAACAATTTTTCTTTTAACGTTGGGGTTCCTAGGTAATATTTAGATTTTTTTCAATTCGCATTAATTTAAAATTTCAGTATTTTACATGAGAGAGCATATTGAGTTGGTGTATATACTCCAAAAGTGAGAAGAGAAAAGCATTGTATATTTTGTCTGACAGAGTATATTCAGAGAAATTATGCTTTTGACGTTGGGGTAACTAGGTAATATTTAGATTTTTTTTGATTCGCGTATATTTAGAATTTCGGTATTTACATGAGAGAGAATATTGAGTTGGTTTATATACGCCTCAACAGCATAGAAAAAAGCATTCTATATCTTTTTCTGACAGATTATATTCAGAGCAATTTTGCTTTTAACATTGGGGTGCGTAGATAATATTTAGATTATTTCGGTTCGTGTAAAATTAGAATTTCGGTATTTTACATGAGAGAGAATATGGAGTTGGTATATATATTCCAAAACAGAGTAGAAACGGGCATTGTATTGTTTCTCTGCCAGATTTTATTCAGAGAAATTTTTCATTTAACGTTGGTGTGACTAGATAATATTTAGATTTTTTTCGATTCGCGTGAAATTAGAATTTTGTTGTTTTACATAAGAGAGCATATTGAGTTGGTGTATATACTCAAAAACAAAGTAGAAAAGGGCATTGTATACTTTTTCTGAGAGATTATATTCAGAGCAATTTTGCTATAACCATTAAGGTGCCCAGATAATATTTAGATTTCATTTGATTAGCGTAAATTTAGAATTTCAGTATTTTACAAGAGAGAGAATATTAAGTTTTTGTGTATACTCCAAAACAGAGTAGAATAAGGCATTGTCTATATTTTCTGAAACATTATATTCAGAGCCATTTTCTTTTAACCTTGGAGTGCCTAGATAATATTTAAATTTTATTCGATTCGCGTAATATTCGAATTTCGGTATTTTACATGTGAGAGCCTACTGGGTTGGTGTATATGCACCAAAACCGAGTTGAATAAGGCATTGTATATTTTGTCGGACAGATTGTATTCAGAGCCATTTTCGTTTAACTTTGGGGTGGCTAGATAATATTTAGATATTTTCGATTCACGTAAAATTAGAATTTCTTTATTTTACATGAGAGAGCATATTGCTTTGATGTATATACTCCAAAACAAAGTATAAAAGGGCATTGTGTATTTTTTCTGACAGATTGTATTCAGAGCAATTATGCTTTAAACATTGGTGTGCCTAGATAATATTTAGATTTTTTTGATTCGAGTAAAATTTGAATTTTGTTATTTTACATAAGAGAGCATATTGGGTTGCTGTATATACCCCAAAACAGAGTAGAAAAGGGCATTGTATATTTTTTTTGACAGATTATATTCAGAGCCATTTTGCTGTTAACATTGGGGTGCCTAGATAATATTTTGATTTTTTTGGATTCGCATAAATTTAGAATTTCGGTATTTTACATGAGAGAGCATATTGAATTGGTGTATATACTGCAAAACAGAGTAGAATAGAGCATTGTATATTTTATCTGACAGATTATATTCAGAGACATTTTCTTTTAACATTGGGGTGCTAGATAATATTTAGATTTTTTTCAATTAGCATTAAATTAGAATTTCTCTATTTTAAATTAGACAGAATATTGAGTTGATGTTTATACTCCAAAACAGAGAAGAAAAGGGCATTGTATATTTTTTCTGACAGATTATATTCAGAGCAATTTTGCTTTTAACATTGGCGTGCCTATATACTACTTAGATTTTTTTCGATTCCTGTAAAATTAGAATTTTGGTATTTTACACGAGAGAGCATACTGAGTTGGTGTGTATAGTCCAAAACCGAGTAGAAAAGGGCATTGTATATTTTTTATGACAGATTATATTAAGAGCAATTTTGCTTTTATCATTGGGGTGCCTAGATAATATTTAAATATTCTTCGATTCGTGTCAAATTAGAATTTCAGTATTTTACATGAGAGAGCATATTGAGTTGGTGTATATACTCCAAAACAGAGTAGAAAACGGTATTGTGTATGTTTTCTGACAGGGTATATTCAGAGCAATTTTGCTTTTAACATTGGGCTGTCTAGATAATATTTGGATTTATTTCAATTCACGTAAATTTAGAATTTCGGTATTTTACATGAGAGCATACTGAGTTGGTGTATATACTTTAAAACTGAGTATAGAAAAGCATTTTATATTTTTTCTGACAGATTATATTCAGGGAAATTTCGCTTTTAACATTGGGGTGCCTAGGTAATATTTAGATTTTTTTCGATTCAGGTAAAATTAGAATATTTGTATTTTACATGTGAGAGCATATTGAGTTGGCGTATATACTCCAACAAAGTAGAAAACGGCATTGTGTATTTTCTGTGACAGATTATATTCAGAGCAATTTTGCTTTTAACATTGGGGTGCGTAGATAATATTTAGATTTTTTTCGATTCGCGTAAATATCCAATTTTGGTATTTTACATGAGGGAGCATATTGCGTTGGTGTATATACTCCAAAAAAGTGAATAAAAAAGCATTGTATATTATTTCTGACAGACTATATTCAGAGCAATTTTGCTTTTAACATTGGAATTCCTAGATAATATTTAGAATTTTTTCGATTTGCGTAAATTTACATTTCAGAATTTTACATGAGAGAGCATATTGTGTTTGTGTATACTTCAAAACAGAGTAGAATAGGGCATTGTATATTATTTCTGACAGATTATATTCAGAGCAATTTTGCTTTTAACATTGGGGTGCCCAGATATTTATATTTTTTTCGATCCGAGTAAATTTAGAGTTTTTGTATTTTACATGAGAGAGCATATTGAGTTTGTGTATATACTCCAAAACAGAGTAGAAAAGGGCATTGTATATTTTCTCTGACAGATTATATTCAGATCCATTTTCTTTTTACATTGGAGTGCCTAGATAATATTTATATTTTTTTCGATTCGCGTGTATATAGAATTTTGGTATTTTACATGAGAGAGTTTATTGGGTTGGTGTATATACCCCAAAACAGAGTAGAATAAATCATTGTGTATTTTTTCTGACAGATTATATTCAGAGCAATTTTTCTTTTAACATTGGGTGCCTAGATAATATTTAGATTTTTTTCGATTCACATAAATTTAGAATTTCGGAATTTTACATGAGAAACCATACTGAGTTGGCGAATATACTCCAAATAAAAGTAGAAAAGGGCATTGTATATTTTTTCTGACAGATTATATTCATAGCAATTTTGCTTTTAACATTGGTGTAAATAGATAATATTTAGATTTTTTTCAATTCACGTAAAATTAGAATTTCAGTATTTTATATTAGAGAGCATATTGAGTTGGTGTATATACAGCAAAACAAAGTAGAATAGGGAATTGTATATTTTGTCTGAAAGTTTATATTCAGAGCAATTTTGCTTTTAACATTGGGGTGCCTAGATAATATTTAGATTTTTTTCGATTCCCGTAAATTTAAAATTTTGTATTTTACATGGGAAAGAATATTGAGTTGGTGTATATACTCCAAAAGAGAGTAGAATAGGGCATTGTATATTATTTCTAACAGATTATATTCAGAGCAATTTTGTATTTAACATTGGGATGCCTAGGTAATATTTAGAATTTTCAAGTCGGGTACAATTAGAAATTTTCTATTTTACATGAGAGAGCATATTGAGTTGTTGTATATACTCCAAAAAATGTAGAAACGGGCATTGTGTATTATCTCTGACAGATTATATTCAGAGCAATTTTGCTATTAACATTGGGGTGCCTAGATAATATTTAGATTTTTTTCGATTCCCTTAATATTAGAATTTCAGTATTTTACATGAGAGAGCATATTGAGTTGGTGTATATACTTCAAAACACAGTAGAAAAGGGCATTGTATAGTATTTCTGAGAGATTATATTGAGAGCAATTTTGCTTTTAACATTGGGGTTCCTAAATAATATTTAGATTTTTTTCGATTTCCTTAAAATTAGAATTTCGGTATTTTACATGAGAGAGCACATTTAGTTGGTGTATATACCCCAAAACAGAGTAGAATACAACATTGTATATTTTTTCTGACAGATTATATTCATAGCAATTTTGCTTTTAACATTGTGGTGCCTAGATAATATTTAGATTATTATCGATTCGAGTAAATTTAGAGTTTCAGTATTTTACCTAAGAGAGGATATTGAGTTGGTGTATATACTTCGAAACAAAGTATAAAAGGGCATTGTATATTTTTTCTCACTGATTATATTCAGAGGAATTTTTCTATTACCATTGGGGTGCCTAGATAATATTTAGATTTCATTTGTTTAGCGTAAATTTAGCATTTCGGTATTTTACATAAGAGAGCATATTGAGTTGGTGTATATACTCCAAAACAGAGTAGAAAAGGGCATTGTATATTTTCCCTGAGAGATTATATTCAGATCCATTTTCTTTCTATATTGCGGTGTCTAGATAATATTTAAATTTTTTTCGATTCGTGTGTATATAGAATTTCGGTATTTTACATGAGAGAGCATAATGTGTTGATGTATATACTCCAAAACAGAGTATAAAAGGGAATTGTATATCTTTTCTGAAAGACTATATTCAGAGCAATTTTTCTTTTAACAATGGAATGCCTAAATAATATTTAGATATTTTTCGGTTCGTGTAAAATTTGAATTTCGGTATTTAACATGGGAGAGCATATTGAGTTGGTGTATATAGTCCAAAAAAGAGTAGAAAAGGGCATTGTGTATATTCTCTGACAGATTATATTCAGAGCAATTTTGCTTTTATCATTGAAGTGCCTATATAATATTTAGATTTTTTTCGATACACGTAAAATTAGAATTTTGGTGTTTTACATGAGAGAGCATATTGACTTGGTGTATGTACTCCAAAACAAAGTAGAAAAGGGCATTGTATATTATTTCTGACAGATTATATCCAGAGCAATTTTGCTTTTAACATTGGGGTTCCTAGATTATATTTAGATTTTCTTCGATTCCCGTAAATTATGAATTTCTGTATTTTACATGAGAGAGCATATTGAGTTGGTGTATATACTCCAAAAGAGAGTAGAATATGGCATTGTATATTATTTCTAACAGATTATATTTAGAGCAATTTTGCTTTTAACATTGGGGCTCCTAGATAAAATTTAGATTTTTTTTCGATTCGTGTAAATTTAGAATTTTAATATTTTACATGAGAGAGCATATTGAGTTTGTTTATATACTCTAAAATAGAGTAGAAGAGGGCATTGTGTATTTTTTCTGAAAGATTACATTCAGAGCAATTTTGCTTTAAACATTGGGGTGCCTAGATAATATTTAGATTTTTTTAAATTCAGGTATAATTAGAATTCCGGTGTTTTACATGAGAGAGCATATTGAGTTGGTGTATATGCTTCATAACAGAGTAGAAAAGGGCATTGTATATTTTTTCTGAAAGATTATATTCAGAGCAATTTTGCTTTTAACATTGGGGTTCATAGCTAATATTTAGATTTTTTTCGATTTCCGTAAATTTAGAATTTCTGTATTTTACATGAGAGAGCATATTGAGTTAGTGTATATAGTCCAAAACAGAGTAGAAAAGGGCATTGTATATTTTCTCTGAAAGATTATATTTAGAGAAATTTTGCTATTACCATTGGGGTGCCTAGATAATATTTAGATTTCATTTAATTAGTGTAAATTTAGAATTTCAGTATTTTACAGAAGAGAGCATATTTAGTTGGTGTATATAATCTAGAACAGAGTAGAAAAGGGAACTGTATATTTTTTCTGACAGATTTTATTCAGATCCATTTTCTTTCCACGTTGGGGTGCCTAGAAAATATTTAGATTTTTTTCTATTTGCGTGTATATAGAATTTCGGTATTTTACATGAGAGAGCATATTTGGTTGCTGTATATACTCGAAAAAAGAGTAGAAAAGGGCATTGTATATTTTTTTGACAGAGTATATTCAGAGCAATTGTGCTTTTAACATTGTGGTGCCGAGATAATATTTAGATTTATTTTCTTTAGCGTAAAATTAGAATTTTAGTATTTTACATGGGAGAACACACTGAGTTGCTGTATATACTCCAAAACACAACAGGAAAGGGCATTGTATATTTTCTTTGACAGATTATATTCAGAGAAATTTTGATTGTCACATTGGGGTGGCTAGAAAATATTTAGATTTTATTCGATTCGCGTAAAATTAGAATTTCCGTATTTTACGTGAGAGAGCATATTGAGTTGGTGTATATACACCAAAACTGAGTAGAAAAAAGCATTGTATATTTTTTCTGACAGATTATATTCAGAGCAATTTTGATTTTAGTATTGGGGTGCCTAGATAATATTTATATTTTTTTCGATTTCCGTAGATTTTGAATTTCAGTATTTTACATAAGAGAGCATATTGAGTTTTTGTACATACACCAAAACAGAGTAGAAAAGGGCATTGTATATTTTTTCTGACAGATTATATTCAGAGCAATTTTGCTTTTAACATTGGGGTTCCTTGATAATATTTAGGTTTTTTTCAGTTCGCAGAAATTAAGAATCTTGGTATTTTACATGAGAGACCATATTGAGTTGGTGTATATACTCCAAAACAGAGTAGAATTGGGAATTGTATATTTTCTCTGATAGATTATATTCCAAGCAATTTTGCTTTTTACATTGGGGTGCCTAAATATTTAGATTTTTTTCTATTCGCGTTCAATTAGAACTTCGGCATTTTACATGGGAGAGCATATTGAGTTGGTGTATATACTCCATAAAAGAGAAGAAAAGGGCATTGTATATTTTTCTTGACAGATTACACTCAGAGCAATTTTTCTTTTAACATTGGAGTTCCTAGATAATATTTAGATATTTTTCGATTCCCGTAAAATTAGAATTTCGGTATTTTTCATGAGAGAGCATTTTGAGTTGGTGTATATACTCCAAAATGGAATATAATTGGGCATTGTATATTTTTTCTGACAGATTATATTCAGAGCAATTTTGCTTTTAACATTGTGGTGCCTAGATAATATTTAGATTTAGTTCGATTCGCGTAAATTTAGAACTTTGGTATTTTACATGAGAGAGCATACTGAGTTGGTGTATATACTCCAAAACAGAGTAGAAAAAGGCATTCTATATTTCGTGTGACAGATTATATTTAGAGCAAGTTTGCTTTTAACATTGGGGTGCCTAGATAATATGGAGATAAATTTCGAAACACGTAAAATTAGAATTTTGGTATTTTACATGAGAGATCATATTGAGTTGGTGTATATACACCAAAACTTAGTAGAAAAGGGCATTGTATTTTTTTCTGACAGATTATATTCAGAGCAATTTTGCTTTTAACATTGAGATGCCTAGATAATATTTAGATATTTTTTGATTCATGTAGATTTTGAATTTCGGTATTTTACATGAGAGAGGATATTGAGTTGGTGTATATACACCAAAACAGAGTAGAAAAGGGCATTGTATATTTTTTGTGAAAGATTATATTTAGATCAATGTTGCTTTTAATATTGTGTGCCTAGGTCATATTGAGATGTTTCTCGATTTGCGTAAAATTAGAATTTCGGCATTATACATGAGAGTGCATATTGAGTTGGTGTATATACTCGAAAACAAAGTAGACAAGGGCATTGTATATTTTATCTGACAGGGTATATTCAGAGATATTTTGCTTTTAGCATTGTGATACCGAGATAATATTTAGATTTATTTCGATTCACGTACAATTAGAATTTCGGTATTTTACATAAGAGAGCATACGGAGTTGGTGTATATACTCCAAAACAGAGTCGAAAAGGGCATTGTATATTTTTTCTGACAGACTATATTCAGAGAAATTTTGCTTTTAACATTGGGGTTCCTAGATAATATTTAGATTATTTTCAATTCACGTAAATTTAGAATTTCGGTATTTTACATGAGAGAGAATATCGAGTTGGTGTATATACTCCAAAACAGAGTAGAATAGGGCATTGTATATTTTTTCTGACAGATTATATTCAGAGTAATTTTGTTTTTAACATTGGGGTGCCTAGATTATATTTAGATTTTTTCGATTCGGGTAAAATTAGAATTTTTGTATTTTCCATGAGAAAGTATATTGGGTGGTGTATATACTCTAAAACTGAGTAGAAAATGGCATTGTATATTTTTTCTGACAAATTATATTCAGAGCCATTTTCTTTTAACATTCGGGTGCCTATATAATATTTCGAGTTTTTTTGATTTGCGTAAAATTAGAATTTCGGTATTTTACATGAGAGAGAATATTGAGTTGGTGTTTATCCTCCAAAACAGAGTAGAAAAGGGCATTGTATATTTTTTCTGACAGATTATATTCAAAGCAATTTTGCTTTTAAGATTGGCGTGCTAGATAATATTTAGATTTTTTTCGATTCACGTAAATTTAGAATTTCGGTATTTTACATGAGAGAGAATATCGAGTTGGTGTATATACTCCAAAACAAAGTAGAAATGGGCACTGTACATGTTTTCTGACAGATTATATTCAGAGAAATTTTCCTTTTAACATTGGGCTGCCTAGATAATATTTAGATTTTTTTCGATTCGCGTAAATTTTCAATTTCGGTATTATACATTAGAGAGCATATTGAATTGGTGTTTATACTCCAAAACTGAGTAGAGAAAAGCATTGAATATTATTTCTGACAGATTATATTCAGAGAAATTTTGCTTTTAACGTTGGGGTGCCTTGGTAATATTTAGATTTTTTTCGATTCACGTAAAATTAGAATTTCGGTATTTTTCATGAGAGTGCATATTTAGTTGGTGTATATACACCAAAACAAAGTAGAAAAGGGCATGCTATATATATTATCTGACAGATTATATTCAGAGCAATTTTGCTTTTAACATTAAGGTGCCTAGAAAATATTTAGACTTGTTTCGATTTGCGTAAAATTACAATTTCAGTATTTTATATAAGAGAGCATATTGAGTTGTTGTATATATTCCAAAACAAAGTAGAAAAGGGCATTGTATATTTTTATCTGACAGATTATATTCAGAGGCATTTTCTTCTCTCATTGTAGTGCCTAGATAATATTTAGATTTTTTTCGATTTTCATAATATTGAAATTTCGGTATTTTACATGGGAGAGCGTATTGAGTTGGTGAATATACTCCAAACAGAGTAGAAAAGGGCATGGTATATTTTTCCTGTCAGATTATATTCAGAGCAATTTTGGTTTTAACATTGGGGTGCCTAGATAATATTTAGATTTATTTCGATTCACGTAAAATTAGAATTTCGTTATTTTATATAAGACAGCATATTCAGTTGGTGTATATACTCCAAAACAAAGTAGAATAGGGCATTGTATATTTTTTCTGACAATTTATATTCAGAGTTATTTTCTTCTCACATTGAAGTGCCTAGATAATATTTAGATTATTTTCGATTCATGTAAATTTAGAATATCGGTATTTCACATGAGAGACCATATTGAGTTGGTGAATATTCTCCAAAACTGAGTAGAAAAGTGCATTGTATATTTTTTCTGACAGAGTATATTCAGAGCAATTTTGCTTTTACCATTGGGGTACCGAGATAATATTTAGATTTATTTCGATTCACGTAAAATTAGAATTTCGGTATTTTACATGGGAGAACGCTCTGAGTTGGTGTATATACTCCAAAACACAACAGAAGAGGGCATTGTTAATTTTCTCCGACAGATTATATTCAGCGAAATTTTGGTTATTACATTGGGGTGGCCAGAAAATATTTAGATTTTATTCGATTCGCTTAAAATTATAATTTCCGTATTTTACGTGAGAGAGCATATTGAGTTGGTGTATATACACCAAAACTGGGTAGAAAAGGGCATTGTATATTTTTTCTGACAGATTATATTCAGAGAAATTTTGCTTTTAATATTTGGGTGCCTAGATATTTATATTTTTTTCGATTTCCATAGAATTAGAATTTCAGTATTTTACATGAGAGAGCATAGTGAGTTGGTGTATATCCTCCAAAACAGAGTAGAAAAGGGCATTGTATTTTTTTCTGAAATATTATACTCAGAGCAATGTTGCTTTTAACATTGGGGTGCCTAGATCATATTGAGATTATTTTCGATTCACGTAAAATTAGAATTTCGGTATTTTACATGAGAGAGCATATTAATTTTTGTATATACTCTAAAACAGAGTAGAAAAGAGCATTGTATATTTTTTCTCACAGATAATATTCAGAGCAATTTTGCTTTTAACATTGGGGTGTCTGGATAATATTTAGATTTTTATCGGTTCGCATAAATTAAGAATCTCAGTATTTTACATGAGAGAGCATATTGAGTTGGTGAATATACTCCAAAACAGAGTAGAAAATGACATGGTATATTTTTTCTGTCAGATTATATTGATAGCAGTTTTGCTTTTTACATTGGGGTGCCTAGATTATATTTAGATTTATTTTGATTCACGTAAAATTAGAATTTCGGTATTTTACATCAGAGAGCATTTTGAGTTGGTGTATATACTCCAAAACAAAGTAGAAAAGGGCATTGTGTATTTTTCCTGACAAATTATATTCAGAGCAATTTTGCTTTTAATATTGGTGTGCCTAGATAATATTTATATTTTTCTCGATTCCCGTAGAATTAGAATTTCAGTATTTTAAATGAGAGAGCATATTGAGTTGGTGTATATACTCCAAAACAGAGTAGAGAAAAGCATTGTATATTTGCTCTGACATATTGTATTCAGAGCAATTTTGCTTTTAACATTGGGATGCCTAGATAACATAGAGATAATTTTTGATTTGCATAGAATTAGAATTTTGGTATTTTATATGAGAGAGCATATTGAGTTGGTGTATATACCCCAAAACATAGTAGAAAAAAGCATTGTATATTTTTACTGACAGATTTTATTCACAGCAATTTTCCTATTAACATTGGGGTGCCTAGATAATATTTAGACTTTTTTCGATTCCTGTAAAATTTGAATTTCGGCATTTTACATGAGAGGACATATTGAGTTGGTGTATATACTCCAAAAAAGAATACAAAATAGCAGTGTATATTTTTTATGACAGATTATATTCAGAGCCATTTTCTTTTAACATTGGGGTGCCTAGATAATATTTAGATTTTTTTCGATTTGTGTAATATTAGAATTTCGGTATTTTACATGAGAGGGCATATTGAGTTGGTGTATATACTCCAAAACAGAGTAGAAAGAAACATTATATATTTTTTCTGACAGATAATATTCAGAGCAATTTTTCTTTTAACATTGGGGTGCCTAGATAATATTTAGACTTTCTTCGATTCATGTAAAATTAGAATTTCGGTATGTTACATGGGAGAGCATATTGAGTTGGTGTACATACATGAAAACAGAGTAGAAAAGGGCATTGTATATTTCTTCTGACAGATTATGTTTAGAGCAATTTTGCTTTTAACATTTTGGTGCCGAGATAATATTTAGATTTTTTTTCGATTCTCGTAAATTTAGAATTTTGTTATTTTACATGGGAGAGCATATTGATTTGGTGTATATACTACATAAAAGAGTAGAAAACATCATTGTATATTGTTCTTGACACATTATATTCAGAGCAATTTTGCTTTTAACATTGTGGTGCCTAGATAATATTTAGATTTTTTTCGATTCGCGTTAATTAAGAATATCTGTATTTTGCATGAGAGAGCATATTGAGTTTGTGTATATACTTCAAAAAATGTAGAAAAGAACATGATATTTTTTTTCTGACACATTATATTAAGAGCAATTTTGCTTTTAACATTGGGGTGCCTAGATAATATTTACATATTTTTCGATTTGCGTAAAATTAGAATTTATGTATTTTACATGGGAGAGCATATTGAGTTGGTGTATATAATCCAAAACAGAGTAGAAAAGGGCATTATATATTTTTCTTTACAGATTATGTTAAGAGCAATTTTGCTTTTAACATTGGGATTTCTAAATAATATTAAATTTTATTTGATTCACATAAAATTACAATTTCGGTATTTTAAATGAGGAAGCATATTTAGTTGGTGTATATACTCCAAAACAGTGTAGAAAAAAGCATTGTATATTTTTTCTGATAGATTATATTCAGAGCAATTTTGCTTTTAACATTGGGATGCCTAGATAATATAGAGATAATATTCGATTCACGTAAAATTAGAATTTCGGTATTATACATGAGAGAGCATATTGAGTTGGTGTATATACTTCAAAACAGAGTAGAAAAAAACATTGTATATTTTTTTTGACAGATTATATTCAGAGAAATTTTGCTTTTCACATTCGGGTGCCTAGATAATATTTAGATTTTTCTCGATACGCATAAAATTAGAATTTAGGTATTTTACATGGGAGAGCATATTGAGTTGGTGAATATACTCCTAAATAGAGTAGAAAAGGGCACGGAATATTTTTTCTGTCAGATTATATTCAGAGCAATTTTGTTTTTAACATTGGGGTGCCTAGATTATATTTAGCTTTATTTTGATTCGTGTAAATTTAGAATTCCGGTATTTTACATGAGAGAGCATTTTGAGTTGGTGTATATAGTTAAAAACAAAGTAGAATAGGGCATTGTATATTTTTTCTGACAGATTATATTCAGAGACATTGAAATGCCTAGATTTTATTTAGATTTTTTTCAATTCACATAAAATTAGAATTTCGGTATTTTACATGAGAGAGAATATCGAGATGGTGTATATACTCCAAAACAGAGTAGAAAAGGGCATTCTATTTTTTTTCTGACAGATTATATTCAGAGAAATTTTGCTTTCATCATTGTGGTGCCTAGATAATATTTAGATTTTTTTCGACTCACGTAAAATTCAAATTTCGGTATTTTACATGAGAGAGCATATTGAGTTGGTGTATATACTCCAAAAAAGAGTAGAAAAGAGCATTATGTATTTTTTCTGACAATTTGTATTCAGAGCAATTTTGCTTTTAAAATTGCGGTGCCTAGATAATAGTAAATTTTTTTCGATTCGCATAATCTTAGAATTTTGGTATTTTACCTGAGAGAGCATATTGAGTTGGTGTATATACTCCAAAACAAAGTAGAAAATGGCATTGTATATATTTTCTTACAAATTGTATTCAGAGCAATTTTGCTTTTAACATTGGGGTGCCTAGATATTATTTACATTTATTTGGATTCACGTAAAATTAGAATTTCGGTATTTTACATGAGAGAGCGTATTGAGTTGGTGTATATACTCCAAAAAAGAGTAGAAAAGGGCATTGTAGATCTTTTCTGACAAATTGTATTCAGAGCAATTTTGCTTTTAACATTGGGTTGCCTAGATAATATTAAATTTGCTTCGATTTGCATAATGTTTGAAATTCGGTATTTTACCTGAGAGAGCATATTGGGTTGGTGTATATACTCCAAAACAAAGTAGAAACGGGCATTATATATTTTTTCTGACAGGTTATATTCAGAACAATTTTGATTTTAAAATTTGGGTTCTTAGATAATATTTAGATTTTTTCAATTCGTGTAAATTTAGAATTTCAATATTTTACATGGGAGAGCATATTGAGTTGGTGTATATAGTCCAAAAAATAGTAGAAAAAGGCATTGTATATTTTTACTGACAGATTATATTCACAATTATTTTTTTAACATTGGGGTGCCTAGATAATATTTAGATTTTTTCTGATTCGCTTAAATATAGAATTTTAGTATTTTACATGAGAGCATATAAAGTTGCTGTATATACTCCAAAACAGAGTAGAATAAGGCATTGTATATTTTTTCAAATAGACTATATTCAGAACCATTTTTTTTTAACTTTGGGGCGCCTAGATATTATTTAGATTTTTTTCGATTCACGTAAAATTAGAATTTAGGTATTTTACACGAGACAGCATATTGAGTTGGTGTATATACTACAAAATAGGGTAGAAAAGGGCATTGTAAATTGTTTCTGACAGATTATATTCAGAGCAGATTTGCATTTAACATTGTGGTGCCTAGATAATATTTAGATTTTTTTCGATTCGCTTAAATATAGAAATTCTCTATTTTACATGAGAGAGCATATGGAGTTGTTGTATATACACCAAAAAAGTGTAGAATAGGGCATTGTATATTTCTACTGACAGACTACATTCAGAGAAATTTTTTTCTAACACTGGGTTGCCTAGATAATATTTAGATATTTTCGATTAAGGTAAAATTTGAATTTCGGTATTTTACATGAGAGAGCATACAGAGTTGGTGTATATACTACAAAACAGAGTAAAATAAGGCATTGTATATTTTCTCTAAAAGACTATATTCAGAACCATATACATTTTACTTTGGGGTGCCTAGATATTATTTTTTTTTTTTTCGTTTCGCATAAAGTTAGAATTTAGGTATTTTACATGAGAGAGCATACTGAGTTGGTGTATATACTCCAAAACAGAGTAGAATAAGGCATTGTATATTTTTTCGAACAGAGTATACTAAGAGCCATTTTTTTAAAATTTTGGGGCACCTAGATATTCTTTAGATTTTTTTCAATTCACGTAAAATTCGAATTTCAGTATTTTACATGAGAGAGCATATTGAGTTGGTGTATATAATCCAAAAAAAAAAGTAGAAAAAGGCATTGTATATTTTTTCTGACAGACTATATTCAGAGCAATTTTGCTTTCAACATTGGGTTGCCTAGATACTATTTAGACTTTTTTCAATTCACGTAGAATTAGAATTTTGGTATTTTACGTGAGAGAGCATACTGACTGTTGTAGTTACTCCAAAAGAGAGTAGAATAAGGCATTGTGTATTTTTTCTGACAGATTATATTAAGAGTAATTTTGTTTTTAACATTGGGGTGACTAGATATTATTTAGATTTTTTTCGATTCACGTGAAATTAGAATTTCTGTATTTTACATGAGAGGGCATATAGAGTTGGTGTATATACTCCAAAACAGAGTAGAAAAAGACATTGTATATTTTTTCTGACAGATAATATTTAGAGCAATTTTGCTTTTAACATTGGGGTGCCTAGATAATATTTAGACTTTTTCAATTCGCGTAAAATTAGAAATTTGGTATTTTACATGGGAGAGCATATTGAGTTTGAGTACATACTCGAAAACAGAGTATAAATGGGCATTTTATATATTTTCTGACAGATTATTTTCAGAGCAATTTTGCGTCTATCATTGGATTGCCTATATAATATTCAGATTTTCTTCGATTCTCGTAAAATAAGAATTTCGGTTTTTTTTACATGGGAGAGCATATTGATTTGGTGTATATACTACAAAAAAAAGTAGAAAAGGGCATTTTATATTTTTCTTTACAGATTATATTAAGAGAAATTTTGCTTTTAACATTGGGTTCCCTAAATAATATTTAGATTTTTTTCGATTCCTGTAAAATTAGAATTTCGGTATTTTACATGAGAGAGCATATTGAGTAGGTATTTATACTGCAAAACAGAGTAGAATAGGGCATTGTATATTTTTTCTGACAGATTATATTCAGAGCAATTTTGCTTTAAACATTGGAATGCCTAGATAATATTTAGATTTATTTCGATGTGCGTAAAATTAGAATTTCTGTATTTTACATAAGAGAGCATATTTAGTTGGTGTATATATTCCAAAACAAAGTAGAAAAAGGCATTGTATATTTTTTTCTGACAGATTATATTCAGAGCCATTTTCTTCTGTCATTCAAGTGCCTAGATAATATTTAAATTTTTTTCGATTCGCATAAAATTGGAATTTCGGTATTTTACATGGGAGAGCATATTGAGTTGGTGAATATACTCCAAAACAGAGTAGAAAAGGCCATGGTATATTTTTTCTGTCACATCATATTCAGAGCCATTTTGCTTTTAACATTGGGGTGCCTAGATTATATTTACATATATTTTGATTTGCGTAAAATTAGAATTTCAGTATTTTATATAAGAGAGCATTTTGAGTTGGTGTATACACTCCAAAACAAAGTAGAAAAGGGCATTGTATTTTTTTTCTGACAGATTATATTCAGCGCAATTTTTATTTTAACATTGGGGTACTTTGATAATATTTAAAATTTTTTCGGTTCCCGTAGAATTAGAATTTCCGTATTTTATATGAGAGAGCATATTGAGTTGGTTTATATACTCCAAAAAATGTAAAAACTGACATTGTGTATTATCTCTGACAGATTATATTCAGAGCAATTTTCCTTTTATTATTGGGGTGCCTAGGTAATATTTATATTTTTTTCGGTTCATGTAAAATTTGCATTTCGGTATTTTACATGGGAGAGCTTATTGCGTTGGTGTATATACTCCAAAACAGAGTAGAAAAGAGCATTGTGTATGTTCTCTGACAGATTATATTTAGAGCAATTTTTCTTTTAACATTGGGGTGCCTAGGTAATATTTAGTTTTTTTTCAATTCGCGAAAAGTTAAAATTTTTATATTTTATATGGGAGAGCTTATTGAGTTGGTTTATATACTCTAAAAAAGAGTAGAAACGGGCATTGTGTATATTATTTGAAAGATTATATTCAGAGCAATTTTGCTTTTACCATTGGGGTGCCTAGGTAATATTTTGATTTTTTTCGATTCAGGTATAATTAGAATTTCAGTATTTTACATGAGAGAGCATATTGAGTTGGTGTATATACTCCAGAACAGAGTAGAAAAGGGCATTGTATATTTTTTCTGACAGATGATATTCAGAGCAATTTTTTTTTTAATATTGGGGTTCCTAAATAATATTTAGATTTTTTTCGATTCCCTTAAAATTAGAATTTCTGTATTTTACATGAGAGAGCATATTGAGTTGGTGTATATACTTCAAAACAGAGTAGAATAGGGCATTGTATATTTTTTCTGACAGATTATATTCATAGCAATTTTTCTTTTAACATTGGGGTGCCTAGATAATATGTAGAATTTTTTCGAGTTCAGTAAATTTAGAGTTTTGGTGTTTTACCTAAGGGAGCATATTGAGTTGATGTATATACTACGAAGCAGTATAAAATGGCATTGTATATTTTTTCTGACAGATTATATTCAGAGCAATTTTTCTGTTACGATTGGGGTGCCTAGGTAATATTTAGGTTTTTTTCGATTTGCGTAAAATTAGAATTTCGGTATTTTTCATGAGAGAGCATATTTAGTTGGTGTATATACACCAAAACAAAGTAGAAAAGGGCATGCTATATATTTTCTGACAGATTATATTTAGAGCAATTTTGCTTTTAACATTGGGGTGCCTAGATAATATTAAGATTTTTTTCGATTTTCATAAAATCGGAATTTCGTTATTTTACACGGGAGAGCATATTGAGTTGGTGAATATACTCCAAACAGAGTAGAAAAGGGCATGGTATATTTTTTCTGTCAGATTATATTCAGAGCAATTTTGCTTTTAACATTGAGGTGCCTAGATAATATTTAGATTTATTTCGATTCACGTAAAATTAGAATTTTGTTATTTTATATAAGACAGCGTATTGAGTTGGTGTATATACTGCAAAACAAAGTAGAAAAGGGCATTGTATATTTTTTTCTGACAATTTATATTCAGAGCCATTTTCTTCTCACGTTGAAGTGCCTAGATAATATTTAGATTATTTTCGATTCATGTAAATTTAGAATATTAGTATTTCACATGAGAGACCATATTGAGTTCGTGTATATACTACAAAACAGAGTAGAAAAGTGCATTGTATAGTTTTTCTAACAGATTGTATTCAGAGCAATTTTGCTTTTAACATTGGGGTGCCAAAATAATATTTAGATTTATTTCGATTTGCGTAAAATTAGAATTTCGGTATTTTACATGGGAGAACGCACTGAGTTGGTGTATATACTCCAAAACACAACAGAAGAGGGCATTGTTAATTTTCTTCGACAGATTATATTCAGCGAAATTTTGGTTGTTACATGGGGGTGGCCAGAAAATATTTAGATTTTATTCGATTCACTTAAAATTATAATTTCCGTATTTTACGTGAGAGAGCATATTGAGTTGGTGTATATACACCAAAACTGAGTAGAAAGAGACATTATATATTTCATCTGACTGATAATATTCAGAGTAATTTTGCTTTTAACATTGGGGTGCCTAGATAAAATTTAGACTTTTTTCGATTCGCATAAAATTAGAATTTCGGTATTTTACATGGGAGAGCATATTGAGTTGGTGTACATACATGAAAACAGAGTAGAAAGGGGCATTGTATATTTTTTCTGACAGATTATGTTTAGATCAATTTTGCTTTTATCATTTTGGTGCCTAGATAATATTTAGATTTTTTTTCGATTCTTGTAAATTTAGAATTATGTTATTTTACATGGGAGAGCATATTGATTTGGTGTATATACTACAAAAAAGAGTAGAAAAGATCATTGTATGTTTTTTTTGACAGATTATATTCAGAGCAATTTTGCTTTTAACATTGGGGTGCCTAGATAATATGTAGAACTTTTTCGATTAGAGTAAATTTAGAGTTTCGGTATTTTACCTAAGAGAGCATATTGAGTTGATGTATATACTACGAAACAGAGTATAAAAGGGCATTGTATATTATTTCTGACAGATTATATTCAGAGCAATTTTTCTATTACCATTGGGGTGCCTAGATAATATTTAGATTTCATTTGATTAGCGTAAATTTAGCATTTCGGTATTTTACATGAGAGAGCATATTGAGTTGGTGTATATACTCCAAAACGGAGTAGAAAAGGGCATTGTATATTTTCCCTGACAGATTATATTCACATCCATTTTCTTTCCACATTGCGGTGCCTAGATAATATTTAGATTTTTTTCGATTCGCGTGTATATAGAATTTCGGTATTTTACATAAGAGAGCTTATAGAGTTGGTGTATATACTCCAAAACAGAGTAGAATAGGGCATTGTATATTACTTCTAACAGATTATATTCAGAGCAGTTTTGCTTTTAACATTGGGGTGCCTAGATAATATTTAGATTTTTTTCGATTCGTGTCAATTTAGAATTTCGATATTTTACATGAGAGCATATTGAGTGGGGTAATGTACTCTATAAAAAGTAGAAAAGTGCATTGTGTATTTTTTCTGAAAGATTATATTCAGAGCAATTTTTCTTTTAACATTGGGGTGCCTAGATAATATTTAGATTTTTTTAAATTCAGGTATATTTAGAATTTCTGTATTTTACATGAGAGAGCATATTGAGTTGGTGTATATACTCCAAAAAAGAGTAGAAAACGGCATTGTGTATTTTCTGTGAAAGACTATATTCAGAGCAATTTTGCTTTCAACATTGGGGTGCCTAGATAATATTTAGATTTCTTTCTATTCGTGTAGATATAAAATTTCGGTATTTTACAAGAGAAAGCATATTGCGTTGGTGTATATACTCCAACACCGAGTAGAAAAGGGCACTGTGTATTTTTTCTGACAGACTATATTAAGAGCAATTTTGCTTTTAACATTAGGGTGCCTAGATAATATTTAGATATTTTTTGTTTCACATCAAATTAGAATTTTGGTATTTTACATGAGAGAGAATATTAAGTTGATGTATATACGCCAGAACAGAGTAGAAATAAGCATTGTATATTTTTTCTGACATATTATATTCAGAGAAATTTTGATTTTAACATTGGGGTGCCTAGATAATATTTAGATTTTTTTCGATTTGTGTAAATTTAGAATGCCCGTATTTCACATGAGAGAGCATATTGAGTTGGTTTATATACTTCAAAACTGAGTAGAAAAGGGCATTGTATATTTTTTCTGACAGATTATATTCAGAACAATTCTGCTTTTAACATTGGGGTTCCTAGATAATATTTAGATTTTTTTCAATTCGCGTGTATATAGAATTTCCTTATTTTACATAAGAGAGAAAATTGGGTTGGTGTATATACACCAAAACAGAGTAGAAAAGGGCATTGTATATTTTTTCTGTCAGATTATATTGAGAGCAGTTTTACTTTTAACAACGGGGTGCCTAGATGATATTTAGATTTTTTTGGGTTCGTGTAAAATTTGAATTTCGGTATTTTACATGGAGAGCATATTGACTTGGTGTATATACTCCGAAAGAGAGTAAAATAGGGCATTGTATATTATTTCTAACAGATTATATTCAGAGCAATTTTGCTTTTAACATTGGGGGGCCTAGATAATATTTAGATTTTTTTCGATTCGCGTTTA
Organism: Callithrix jacchus; assembly: GCF_049354715.1. NCBI lineage: Eukaryota > Metazoa > Chordata > Mammalia > Primates > Cebidae > Callithrix > Callithrix jacchus. Next base: position 136,959,165 of record NC_133510.1, read on the forward strand.
TTTAGAATTTTGATATTTTACATGAGAGCACATTGAGTTGGTTTATATACTCTATAAAAGAGTAGAAAAGGGCATTGTGTATTTTTTCTGACAGATTATATTCAGAGCAATTTTGCTTTTAACATTGGGGTGCCTAGATAATATTTAGATTTTTTTTCAATTCAGGTATAATTAGAATGTCGGTATTTTACATGAGAGAGCATATTGAGTTGGTTTATATACTCCAAAAAGTAGTAAAAAACGGCATTGTGTATTTTCTGTGACAGACTATATTCAGAGCAATTTTGCTTTTAACATTGGGGTGCCTAGATATAATTTAGATTTTTTTCTATTCGCGTAAATATAGAATTTCAGTATTTTACATGAGGGAGCATATTGCGTTGGTGTATATGCTCCAAAACAGAGTATAAAAGGGCATTGTATATTATTTCTGAAATACTATATTCAGAGCAATTTTGCTTTTAACATTGGGTTTCATAGATAATATATTTTCGATTTCCGTAAAATGAGAATTTCTGTGTTTTACTTGAGAGAGCATATTGAGTTGGTGTATATACTCCAAAACAGAGTAGAAAAGGGCATTGTATATTTTTTCTGACAGAATATATTCAGAGTAATTTTGCTATTACCATTGGGGTGCCTAGATAATATTTAGATTTCATTTGATTAGCGTAAATTTAGCATTTCGGTATTTTACATGAGAGAGCATATTGAGTTGGTGTATATACTCCAAAACGGAGTAGAAAAGGGCATTGTATATTTTCCCTGACAGATTATATTCACGTCCATTTTCTTTCCAGATTGCGGTGCCTAGATAATATTTAGATTTTTTTCGATTCGCGTGTATATAGAATTTCGGTATTTTACATAAGAGAGCTTATAGAGTTGGTGTATATACTCCAAACCAGAGTAGAATAGGGCATTGTATATTATTTCTAACAGATTATATTTAGAGCAGTTTTTCTTTTAACATTGGGGTGCCTAGATAATATTTAGATTTTTTTCGATTCGCGTCAATTTAGAATTTTGATATTTTACATGAGAGCATATTGAGTGGGCTTATGTACTCTATAAAAGAGTAGAAAAGGGCATTGTGTATTTTTTCTGAAAGATTATATTCAGAGCAATTTTTCTTTTAACATTGGGGTGCAGAGATAATATTAATTTTTTTTTTGATTCGTGGAAAATTAGAATATTGTTATTTTACTTGGGAGAGCACATTGGGTAGGTGTACATAGTCCAAAACGGAGTAGAAAAGGGCATTGTGTATATTCTCTGATAGATTATATTCAGAGCAATTTTGGTTTTAAACTTCGGGTGCCTAGATAATATTTAGATTTTTATCGATTCGCGTATATTTAGAACTTCGGTATTTTATATGAGAGAGCATATTGAGTTGTTGTATATACACCAACACCGAGTAGAAAAGGGCATTGTATATTTTTTCTGAAAGAGTATATTAAAAGCAATTTTTCTTTTAACATTAGGGTGCCTATATAATATTTAGATATTTTTTTATTCGCGTCAAATTAGAATTTTGGTATTTTACATGAGAGAGCATATTAAGTTGATGTACATATGCCAAAACAAAGTAGAAAAAAGCATTGTATATTTTTTCTGACATATGATATTCAGAGACATTTTGCTTTTAACATTGGGGTGCCTAGATAATATTTAGATTTTTTTCAGTTCGTGTAAAATTTGAATTATGGTATTTTACATTGGAGAGCATATTGAGTTGGTGTATATACTCCAAAACACAGTAGAAAAGGCCATTGTATATTATTTCTGACAGATTATATTCAGAGCAATTTTGCTTTTAATATTGGGGTTCCTAGATAATATTTAGATATTTTTCGATTCCCTTAAAATTAGAATTTCGATATTTTACATGAGAGAGCATATTGAGTTGGTGTATATATTCCAAAACAGAGTAGAATAGGGCATTGTATATTATTTGTGACAGATTATATTCATAGCAATTTTGCTTTTAACATTGTGTGCCTAGATAATATTTAGATTTTGTTCGATTCAAGTAAATTTAGTGTTTCTGTATTTTACCTGAGAGAACATATTGAGTTCGTGTATACACTTTGAAACAGAGTATAAAAAGGCATTGTATATTTTTTCTGACAGATTATATTCAGAGCAATATTTCTATTACCATTGGGGTGCCTAGATAATATTTAGATTTCATTTTATTAGCGTAAATTGATCATTTCGGTATTTTACGTGAGAGAGCATATTGAGTTGGTGTATATACTACAAAACAGAGTAGAAAAGGGCATTGAATATTTTCCCTAACAGATTACATTCAGATTTATTTTCTTTCAACATTGGGGTGCCTAGATAATATTTAGATTTTTGTCAATTTGCGTGTATATAGAATTTTGGTACTTTCCATGAGAGAGCTTATTGTGTTGGTGTATATACTCCAATACAGAGTGTAAAATGACATTGTATATTTATTCTGACAGATTATATTCAGAGCAATTTTGCTTTTAACATTGGGGTGCCTAGATAATATTTAGATTTTGTCGATTCTCTTAAATATACAATTTCTGTATTTTACATGAGAGAGCATATTGAGTTGGTGTATATACTCCAAAACAGAGTAGAATAGGGCATTGTATATATTTTCTGACAGATTATATTCAGAGAAATTTTGTTTTCAACAATGGGGTGCCTAGATAATATTTAGGTTTTTACAATTCACGTAAAATTAGAATTTTGATATATTACATAAGAGAGCATAGTGAGTTGGTGTATATACTCCAAAACAGAGTAGAATAAGCCATTGTATACTCTTTCTAACAGACTATATTCAGAGCCATTTTCTTTTTACTTTGGGGTGCCTAGATATTATTCAGATTTTTTTCGATTGGTGTAAAATTAGAATTCCGTTATTTTACATGAGAGAGCATATTGAGTTGGAGTACATACTCCAAAACAGAGTAGAAAAGGGCATTGTATATTTTTTCTGACAGATTACATTCAGAGCAATTTTTCTTTTAACATTCCGGTGCCTACATAATATTTAGATTTTTTTCGATTCACGTAAAATTAGAATTTCGGTATTTTACATGGGAGAGCATACTGAAGTGGTGTATATACTCCAAAACAGAGTAGAATACGACATTGTATATTTTCTCTAACAGACTCTATTTAGAGCCATTTTCTTTTAACTTTGGGGCGCCTAGATATAATTTAGATTGTTTTCGATTCGCGTAAAATTAGAATTTCAGTATTTTACATAAGAGAGCGTATTGAGTTGGTGTATATACTACAAAACCGAGTAGAAAAGGGCATTGTATATTTTTTCTGACAGATTATATTCAGAGCAATTTTGCTTTTAACATTGGTGTGCCTAGATAATATTTAGATTTCTTTCGATTCGCTTAAATATAGAATTTCTGTATTTTGCATGAGAGAGCATATGGAGTTGGTGTATATAGTACAAAACAGAGTAGAAAAGGGCATTGTATATTTTTTCTTACGGATTATATTCAGAGCAATTTTGTTTTTAATATTGGGGTTCCTAGATAATATTTAGATATTTTTGATTCGGGTAAAATTAGAATTTCTGTATTTTACTTGAGAGAGCATATGGAGTTGGTGTATACACTCATAAACAGAGTAGAATTTGGCATTGTATATTTTTTCTTACAGATCATATTCAGAACAATTTTGTTTTAAACATTGGGGTGCCTAGATAATATTAAGATTTTTTCGATTCGGGTAAAATTATAATTTCTGTATTTTACATGAAAGAGCATACTGAGTTTCTGTATATACTCCAAAACAGAGCAGAATAAGGCATTGTATATTTTTTCTAACAGACTATATTTAGAGCCATTTTCTTTTAACTTTGGGGCGCCTATATATTGTTTAGATTTTTTTTGATTCGTGTAAAATTAGAATTTCGGAATTTTACATGAGAGAGCATATTGATTTGGTGTGTATACTACAAAACAAAGTAGAAAAAGGCATTGTATATTTTTTTTAACAGATTATATTCAGAGCAATTTTGCTTTTAACATTGGGGTGCCTAGATAATATTTAGATTTTTTTCAATTCACGTAAAATTAGCATTTCGGTATTTTACATGAGAGAGCATACTCAGTTGGTGTATATACTCCAAAACAGAGTAGAATAGGGCATTGTATATTTTTTCTGACACATTATATTCAGAGTTATTTTCCATTTAACATTAGGCTGCCTAGATAATATTTAGATGTTTTTCGATTTGCTTAAATATAGAATTTCTGTATTTTACATGAGGGAGCATACGGAGTTGGTGTATATACTACAAAACAGAGTAGAATAAAGCATTGTATATTTTTTCTGACAGATTATATTCAGAGAAATTTTGTTTTTTACATTGGCGTTCCTAGATAATATTTAGATGTTTTTCTATTCGCATAAATATAAGATCTCTGTATTTTACATGGGAGAGCATACGGAGTTGGTGTATATACTAGAAAACAGAATAGAATAAAGCATTGTATATTTTTTCTGACAGATTATATTCAGAGCAATTTCGTTCTTAACATTGGGTTGCCTAGATAATATTTAGATTGTTTCGATTCTGTTGAAATTAGAATTTCGGTATTTTACACGAGAGAGCATACTGAGTTGGTGTATATACTCCAAAACAAATTAGAATAAGGCATTGTATATATTTTTTGACAGATTATATTCAGAGCAATTTTATTTTTAACATTGGGGTGCCTAGATAATATTTTGACTTTTTCAATTCGGGTAAAATTAGAATTTTTGTATTTTACATGAAAGACCATATTGAGTTGGTGTATATACTACAAAACCGAGTAGAAAAAAGCATTGTATATTTCTTCTGATAGTTTATATTCAGAACAATTTTGCTTTTAACTTTGGGGAGCCTAGATAATATTTAGATTTTTTCGATTGGGGTAAAGTTAGAATTTCTGTATTTTAAATGAGAGAGCATATTGTGTTGGTGTATATACTACAAGACAGAGAAGAAATTGCATTGTATATTTTATCTGACAGATTATATTCATAGCAATTTTGTTTTTAACACTGGGGTGCCTAGATAATATTTAGATTTTTTCGATTCGGGTAAAATTAGAATTTTGGTATTTTACATGTGAGAGCATACTGAGTTGGTGTATATACTCGAAAACAGAGTAGAATAAGGCATTGTATATTTTTTCTAACAGACTATATTCAGATTCATTTTCTTTTAACATTGCGGCACCTAGATATTATTTAGATTTTTTTCAATTCACGTAAAATTAGAATTTCGTTATTTTATATGAGAGAGCATACATAGTTGGTGTATATACTCCAAAACATAGTAGAATAAGGCAATGTATATTTTTATAACAAACTATATTCAGAGCCATTTTCTTTTAACTTTGGGGCGCCTAGATATTATTTAGATTATTTTTGATTGGCGTAGAATTGGAATTTGGCATTTTACATGAGAGAGCATATTGAGTTAGTGTATATAATTTCAAACAGAGTAGAAATGTTATTATATATTTTTTATGAAAGATTATATTCAGAGCAATTTTGCTTTTAACATTGGGGTGCCTAGATAATATTTAGATTATTTTCGATTTGCTTAAATATAGAATTACTGTATTTTTCATGAGAGAGCATATTGATTTGGTGTATATACTACAAAACAGAGTAGAAAAGGGTATTGTATATTATTCCTGACAGAATATATTCAGAGCAATTTTGATTTTAATATTGGGGTGCCTAGATAATATTTAGATTTTTCTGATTCGCTTAAATATAGAATTTTAGTATTTTACATGAGAGCATTTAAAGTTGCTGTATATACTCCAAAACAGAGTAGAATAAGGCATTGTATATTTTTTCAAATAGACTATATTCAGAACCATTTTTTTTTAACTTTGGGGCGCCTAGATATTATTTAGATTTTTTTCGATTCACGTAAAATTAGAATTTAGGTATTTTACACGAGACAGCATATTGAGTTGGTGTATATACTACAAAATAGGGTAGAAAAGGGCATTGTAAATTGTTTCTGACAGATTATATTCAGAGCAGATTTGCATTTAACATTGTGGTGCCTAGATAATATTTAGATTTTTTTCGATTCACTTAAATATAGAAATTCTCTATTTTACATGAGAGAGCATATGGAGTTGTTGTATATACACCAAAAAAGTGTAGAATAGGGCATTGTATATTTCTACTGACAGACTACATTCAGAGGAATTTTTTTTTAACATTGGGTTGCCTAGATAATATTTAGATATTTTCGATTAAGGTAAAATTCGAATTTCGGTATTTTACATGAGAGAGCATATTGAGTTGGTGTATATAATCCAAAAAAAAGTAGAAAAAGGCATTGTATATTTTTTCTGACAGACTATATTCAGAGCAATTTTGCTTTCAACATTGGGTTGCCTAGATACTATTTAGACTTTTTTCAATTCACGTAGAATTAGAATTTTGGTATTTTACATGAGAGAGCATACTGACTGTTGTAGTTACTCCAAAAGAGATTAGAATAAGGCATTGTGTATTTTTTCTGACAGATTATATTAAGAGTAATTTTGTTTTTAACATTGGGGTGACTAGATAATATTTAGATTTTTTCGATTCACGTAGAATTAGAATTTCAGTATTTTACATGACACAGCATACTGTGTTGGTGTATATACACCAAAACAGAGTAGAATAAGATATTGTATATTTTTTCTGACAGACTATATTCAGAGCCATTTTCTTTTAACTTTAGGGCGCCTAGATATTATGTAGATGTTTTTGGATTCATGTAAAATTAGAATTTCGGTATTTTACATGAGAGAGCATATATAGTTGGAGGATATACTCCAAAACAAACTAGAAAAAGGCATTGTATATTTTTACTGAAAGACTATATTCAGAGCAATTTTGTTTTGAACATTGGAGTGCCTAGATAATATTTAGATATTTTTCGATTCGCTTAAATATAAATTTTCTCTATTTTACATGAGAGAGCATATGGAGTTGGTGTATACACTCCAAAAAAGAGTAGAATAGGGCATTGTATATATTTTGTGACAGATTATATTCAGAGCAATTATGTTTTTAACATTGGGGTGCCTAGATAATATTAAGATTTTTTCGATTTGGGTAAAATTTAAATTTTGTTATTTTACATGAGAGAGCATATTTAGTTGCTGTATATACTCCAAAAAAGAGTAGAAAACGGCATTGTATATTTTTTCTAACAGACTATATTCAGAGCCATTTTTTTTTAACTTTGTGGTGCCTAGATAATATTTAGATATTTTTTTATTCGCTTAAATTCAGAATTTCTCTATTTTATATGAGAGAGCATATTGAGTGGAGTATATACTCCAAAACAAAGTAGAAAAGGGCATTGTCTATTTTTCTGACAGATTATATTCAGAGCAATTTTGCTTAACATTGGGGTGCCTAGAAAATATTTAGAGTTTTTCTTATTCACGTAAACTTTGAATTTCGGAATTTTACATGAGAGTACATACTGAGTTGGTGTATATACTCGAAAACAGAGTAGAATAAGGCATTGTATATTTCTTATAACAGACTATATTTGTAGCCATTTTCTTTTAAGTTTTGGGCGCTGAAATATTATTTAGATTATTTTCGATTCGCGTAAAATTAGAATTTCGGTATTTTACATGAGAGAGCATACTTAGTTGGTGTATATACTACAAAACAAAGTAGAATATGGCATTGTATATTTTTTCCAACAGAATATATTCAGAGCCATTTTCTTTAACATTTGGGGTGTGTAGATATTATTTAGATATTTTTCAATTCGTGTAAAATTAGAATTTCGGTATTTTACATGAGAGAGCATACTCAGTTGCTGTATATACTGCAAAACAAAGTAGAATAAGGCATTGTACATATTTTCAAACAGAATATATTGAGAGCCATTTTCTTTTAAGTTTGGGGTGCGTAGATATTATTTAGATATTTTTCGATTTGTGTAAAATTAGTATTTCGATATTTTACATGAGAGAGCATATTCAGTTGGTGTTTATACTGAAAAACAGAGTAGAAAAGGGCATTGTATATTTTTTCTGACAGATTATATTCAGAGAAATTTTGCTTTAACATTGGGGTGGCTAGATAATATTTAGATTTTTTTCCATTCACGTTAAATTAGAATTTCGGTGTTTTACATGAGGAAGCATATTGAGTTGGTGTATATACTCCAAAACAGAGTATAAAAAGGCATTGTATATTTTTTCTAAAAGACTATATTCAGAGCCATTTCCTTTTAACTTTGGGGCGCTTAGATATTACTTAGATTTTTTTCGATTCTCATAAAATTTAAATTTTCGTATTTTACATGAGAGAGCATATTGAGTTTGCGTATATACTACAAAACAGAGTAGAAAAGGGCATTGTATTTTTTTCTGACAGATTATATTTAGAACAATTTTGCTTTTAACATTGGGGTGCCTAGAAAATATACAGATTTTTTTAGATTCGCTTAAATATAGATTTTCTGTATTTTACATGAGAGAGCATATGGATTTGGTGTATGTACTCCAAAACAGTGTATAATAGGGCATTGTATATTTCTTCTGAGAGATTATATTCAGAGCAATTTTTTTTTTACCATGGGTGTGCCTAGATAATATTTAGATTTTTTCGATTTGGGACAAATTAGAATTTCTGTATTTTACAGGAGAGAGTATACTGAGTTGGTGTATAGACTCCAAAACAGAGTAGAATAAGGCATTGTATATATTCTCTAACAGACTATATTCAGAGCCATTTTCTTTTAATTTGGGATGCTTAGATATTACTTAGATTTTTTTCGATTCACGTAAAATTAGAATTTCAGTGTTTTACATGAGAGAGCTTACTGAGTTGGTGTATATATTCCAAAACAGAGTAGAATAGGGCATTGTATATTTTTTCTGACAGATTATATTCAGATAAATTTTGCTTTTAACATTGGGGTGCCTAGATAATATTTAGATATTTTCAATTCGGGTAAAATTAGAATTTCTGTATTTTACATGAGAGAGCATATTGAGTTCGTGTATATACTACAAAACAGAGTAGAAAAGGGCATTGTATATTTTTTCGGACAGATAATATTCAAAGCAATTTTTCTTTTAAAATTGGAGTGCCTAGATAATATTTAGATTTTTTTTTGATTCTCTTAAATAATTTCTGTATTTTACATGATACAGCATATGGAGTTGGTGTATATACTCCAAAACAAAGTAAAATTGGGCACTGTATATATTTTCTGACAAATTGTATACAGAGCAATTTTGTTTTTAACATTGGGGTGCCAAGATAATATTTAGATATTTTTGATTCACGTAAAATTATAATTTCGGTATTTTACATAAGAGAGCATACTGAGTTAATGTATATACTCCAAAAAATAGTAGAAAATGGCATTGTATATTTTTTTTGACAGATTATATTAAGAGTAATTTGGCTTTTAACATTGCGCTTCCTATTTTATATTTAGATTTTTTCGATTCGGGTAAAATTATAATTTCTGTATTTTAAATGAGAGATCATATTGAGTTGGTGTATATACTCCAAAACAAAGTATAATAGGGCATTGAATATTTTCTCTAAAAGACTATATTCACAGCCATTTTCTTTTAACTTTGGGGTGCCTAGATATTATTTAGATTTTTTCCATTTGCGTAAAATTAGAATATCGCTATTTTACATGAGAGAGCATATTGAGTTGGTGTATATATTTCAAAACCGAGTATAAAACAACATTGTATATTTGTTTCTGACAGATTATATTCAGAGCAATTTTGCTTTTAACTTTGTGGTGCCTAGATAATGTTCAGATTTTTTTCGATTCGCTTAAATGTAGAATTTCTGAATTTTACATGAGAGAGCATATGGAGTTGGTGTATATACTCCAAAATAGAGTAGAATAGGGCATTGTATAATTTTTCTGACAGATTATACTCAGAGCAATTTTGTTATTAACATTGGGGTGCCTAGATAATATTTAGATTCTTTTTAGTTCGCGTAAATATAGAATTTCTGTATTTTACATGAGAGAGCATATAAAGTTGGTGTATATACTCCAAAACAGAGTAGAATAGGGCATTTGAAATTTTATCTGACAGATTATATACAGAGAGATTTTGTTTTCACATTGGTGTGCATAAATAATATTTAGATTTTTTTCGATTCACGTAAAATTAGAATTTCGGTATTTTACATGAGAGAGCATACTGATTTGGTGTATATACTCCAAAACAGAGTATAATAAGGCATTGAATATTTTTTCTAACAGAGTATATTCAGAGCCATTTTCTTTTAAATTTGGGGCACCTAGATATTATTTAGATTTTTTTCGATTCACGTAAAATTAGAATTTCGGTATTTTACATGAGGGAGCATATTGTGTCTCTGTATATACTAAAAAACAGAGTAGAAAAGAGCATTGTATATTTTTTCTGAAAGATTATATTTAGAGCAATTTTGCTTTTAACATTGTGGTGCCTAGAAAATATATAGATTTTTTTCGATTCGCTTAAATATAGATTTTCTGTATTTTACATGAGAGAGCATATGGATTCGGTGTATGTACTCCAAAACATAGAAGAATAGGGCATTGTATATTTCTTCTGACAGATTATATTCACAGCAATTTTGTTTTTACCATGGGGTTGCCTAGATAATATTTAGATTTTTTCGATTCGGGTGAAATTAGAATTTCTGTATTTTACAGGAGAGAGTATACTGAGTTGGTGTATATACTCCAAAACAGAGTAGAATAAGGCATTGTATATTTTTTCTAACAGACTATATTAAGAGCCATTTTCTTTAAACTTTGGGGCGCCTTGATATTATTTAGATTTTTTTCGATTCGTGTAAAATTAGAATTTTTGTATTTAACATGAGAGAGCATATTGAATTGGTGTATATACTAGAAAACCGAGTAGAAATAAGCATTGTATATTTTTTCTGACAGATTATATTCAGAGCAGTTTTACTTTTAACATTGGGGTGCCTAGATAATATTTAGATTTTTTTCAATTCATGTAAATTTAGAATTTCGGTATTTTACATGAGAGAGCATTCTGAGTTGGTCTATATACTCCAAAACAAAGTAGAATAGGGCATTGTGTATTTTTTCTGACAGATTATATTCAGAACAATTTTGTTTTTAACATTGTGGTGCCTAGATAATATTTAGATATTTTCGATTTGCATAAAATTAGAATTTCCGTATTTTACATGAGAGAGCATACTGAGTTGGTGTTTATACTCCAAAACAGAGTAGAATAAGACATTGTATATTTTTTCTAACAGACTATATTTAGAGCCAATTTCTTTTAACTTTAGGGCGCCTAGATATTATTTAGATTTTTTTCGTTTCGCGAAAAATTAGAATTTCGGTATTTTACATAAGAGAGCATATTGAGTTAGTATATATACTCCAAAACAGAGTAGAAAAGAACATTGTATATTTTTTCTGACAGATTATATTCAGACCAATTTTGCTTTTAACATTGGGGTGCCTAGATAATATTTAGATTTTTTTGATTCGGGTAAAATTAGAATATATGTATTTTACATGAGAGAGCATACTGAGTTGGTGTATATACTACAAAACAAAGTGGAAAAGGACATTGTATATTTTTTCTGACAGAGTATATTCAGAGTAATTTTGTTTTTAACATTGGGGTGCCTCGATAATATTTAGATTTTTTTCGATTCACTTCAATATAGAATTTCTGTATTTTACATGAGAGAGCTTATGGTGTTGGTGTATATACACCAAAACACAGTAGAATAGAACATTGTATATTTTTTCTGACAGATTATATTCAGGGCAATTTTCTTTTTAACATGGGGTGCCTAGATAATATTTAGATTTCTTTCGATTCGCTTCAATATAGAATTTCTGTATTTTACATGAGAGAGCTTATGGTGTTGGTGTATATACTCCAAAACACAGTAGAAAAGAACATTGTATATTTTTTCTGACAGATTATATTCAGGGCAATTTTCTTTTTAACATGGGGTGCCTAGATAATATTAAATTTTTTTTGATCCACGTAAAATTAGAATTTCGGTATTTTACATGAGAGAGCATAATGACTTGGTGTATATACTCCAAAACAGAGTAGACTAAAGCATTTTATATTTTTTGTAACAGATTATATTGAGAGCCATTTTCTTTTAACTCTGGGGTGCCTAGATATTATTTAGATTTTTTTCAATTCGCGTAAAATTAGAATTTTGGATTTTACATGAGAGAGCATATTGAGTTGGTATATATACTACAAAAAATAGTAGAGAAGGGCGTTGTGTATTTTTTCTGACAGACTATATTCAGAGCAATTTTGCTATTAACATTTCGGTGCCTAGATAATATTTAGATTTTTTTCGATTCACGTAAAATTAGAATTTCGGTATTTTACATGACAGAACATATGGAGTTGTTGTATATACTACAAAACAGAGAAGAATAAGACATCGTATGTTTTTTCTAACAGACTATATTCAGAGCCATTTTCTTTTAACTTCGGGGCGCCTGGATAGTATTTAGATTTTTTTCGATTCACGGATTATTAGAATTTCCGTATTTTACCTGAGAGAGAATTTTGAGTTGGTGTATATACTACAAAAAAGAGTAGAAAACGGCATTGTATATTTCTTCTTACAGATTACTTTGAGAGCAATATTGCTTTTAACATTGGGGTGCCTAGATAATGTTTAGATTTATTTCGATTCGCTTAAATATAGAATTTCTGTATTTTACATGAGAGAGCATATGGAGTTGGTCTATGTACTCCAAAACAGAGTAGAATAGGGCATTGTACATTTTATCTGACAGATTATATTCAGAGCAATTTTTTTATTAACATTGTGGTGCCTAGATAATATTTAGATTTTTTCGATTCACGTAAAATTAGAATTTTGGTATTTTACATGAGAGGGCATACTGAGATGCTGTGTATACTCCAACACAGTGTAGAATAGGGCATTGTATATTTTTTCTGACAGACTATATTCAGAGCAATTTTGTTTTTAACATTGCGGTGCCTAGATAATATGTAGATTTTTCTCGATTCACGTAAAATTAGAATTTTGGTATTTTACATGAGAGAGCATACTGAGTAGATGAATATGCTCCAAAACAAAGTAGAGTACGGCATTGTATATTATTTCTAACAGACTATATTCAGAGCCATTTTCTTTTAACTTTGGGGCAGCTAGATATTAATTAGGTCTTTTCGATTTGCGTAAAATTAGAATTTCGTTATTTTACATGAGAGAGCATATTGATTTGGTTTATATACTCCAAAACAGAGTAGAAAAGGGCATTGTATATTTTTTCTGACAGATTATATTAAGAGCAATTTTGCTATTAACATTGGGTGCCTAGATAATGTTTAGATTATTTTTGATTCACGTAAAATTAGAACTTCGGTATTTTACATGAGAGAGCATACTGAGTTTGTGTATATACTCCAAAACAGAGTAGAAAAGGGCATTGTATGTTTTTTCTGACAGATTATGTTCACAGCAATTTTGCTTTTAACATTGGGGTGCCTAAATTATATTTACGTTTTTTTCATTCGCTTAAATATTGAATTTCTGTATTTTACATGAGAGAGCATATGGAGTTGGTGTATATAATCCAAAACATAGTAGAATACGGCATTGTATATTTGTTCTAACAGACTATATTCAGAGCCATTTTCTTTTGACTTTGGGGCGTTTAGATATTATTTAGATTTTTTCAATTCACGTAAAATTATAATTAAGGTTTTTTACATGAGAGAGCATATTGAGTTGGTGTATATACTATAAAACAGAGTAGAAAAGGGCATTGTATATTTTTTATGACAGATTACATTCAGAGAAATTCTGCTTTTAACATTGGGGTGCCTAGATAATATTTAGATTTTTGTCAATTCACCTAAATTTAGAATTTCAGTAATTTACATAAGAGAGCATACTGAGTTGGTGTATATACTCCAAACAGAGTAGAATAGGGCATTATATATTTTTTTAATGACATATTATATTCAGAGCAATTTTGTTTTTAACATTGGGGTGCCTATGTAATATTAAATTTTTTCGATTTGGGTAAAATTAGAATTTTTGAATTTTACATGAGAGAGCATACTGACTTGGTGTATACACTACAAAACAAAGTAGAATAGGGCATTGTTTATTTTTTCTGAGAGATTATATTCAGAGCAATTTTGCTTTTAACACTGGGGTGCCTTAATAATATTTAGATTCTTTTCGATTCGCTTAAATATAGAATAACTGTATTTTACAGGAGAGAGCATATTGAGTTGGTGTTTATACTCCAAAACAGAGTACAATAAAACATTGTATATTTTTTCTGACAGATTATATTAAGAGCAATTTTGTTTTTAACATTGGGGTGCCTAGATAATATTTAGATTAGTTTCAATTCACGTAAATATAGAATTTCTGTATTTTAGATTAGAGAGCATACTGAGTTGGTGTATATACTCCAAAACAGAGTAGAATAAGGCATTGTATATTTTTTATGACAGACTATATTCAGAGCAATATTGACTTTAACATTCGGATGCCTAGATCATATTTAGATTTTTTTTGATGGGCTTAAATATAGAATATCTGTATTTTAGATTAGAGAGCATATGGAGATGGTGTATATACTCCAAAAAAGAGTAGAATAGGGCATTGTATATTTTCTCTGATAGACTATACTCAGAGCAATTTTGTTTTTAACATTGTGGTGCCTAGATAATATTTAGATTTTTTTCGATTTGCTTAAATATCGAATTTCCGTATTTTACATGAGAGAGCAAATGGAGTTGGTGAATATACTCCAAAACACCGTAGAATATGGCATTTTATATTTTTTCTGACAGATTATATTCAGAGCAATTTCGTTTTTAACATTGGGGTGGTAGATAATATTTAGATTTTTTCGATTCGGGTAAAATTAGAATTTATGTATTTTACATGAGAGAGCATACTGAATTGGTGTATATACTCCAAAACAGAATAGAATAAGGCATTGTATATTTTTTCTAACACACTATATTCGGAGCCATTTTCTTTTATCTTTGGGGCACCTAGATATTATTTAGATATTTTTCGATTCACGTAAAATTAGAATTTCAGTATTTTACATGAGAGAGCATATTGAGTTGGTGTATATACTACAAAACAGAGTAGAAAAAGGCATTCTATATTTTTTCTGACAGATTATATTCAGAGCAGTTTTTCTTTTTACATTGCGGTGCCTAGATAACATTTAGATTTATTTCGATTCACGTAAAATTAGAATTTCTGTATTTTACATGAGAGAGCATACTGAGTTGGTGTATATACTCCAAAACAGAGTAGAATACGGCATTTTATATTTGTTCTGACAGATTATATACAAAAAAAGTTTCTTTTTAACATTCGGGTGCCTAGATAATATTTAGATATTTTTCGATTCACGTAAATTTAGAATTTCGGCATTTTTCATAAGAGAGCATACTCAGTTGGTGTATATACTCGAAAACAAAGTAGAATAAGGCATTGTATATGTTTTTTAACAGACTATATTTAGAGCCATTTTCTTTGAACTTTGAGGTGCCTAGATAATATTTAGATATTTTTCGATTCGCTTGAATATAAAATTTCTGTATTTTATATGAGGGAGCATATGGAGTTGTTGTATATACTCCAAAACAGAGTATAATAAGGCACTATATATTTTTTTTGACAGATTATATTCAGAGCAATTGTGTTTTTAACATTGGGGTGCCTAGATAATATTTAGATATTTTCGATTCGGGTAAAATTAGAATTTCTGTATTTTACATGAGAGAGCATATTGAGTTGTTGTATATACTACAAAACAGAGTAGAAAAGCGCATTGTAAATTTTTTCTGACAGATTATATTCAGAGCAATTTTGCTTTTAACATTGGGGTGCCTAGATAATATTTAGATTTTTTCGATTCAGGTAAAATTATAATTTCTGTATTTTACATGAGAGAGCATACTTAGATGGTGTATATACTCCAAAACAGAATAGAATAAGGCATTGTATATTTTTTATGACAGACTATATTCAGAGCAATTGTGTTTTTCACATTAAGTTGCCTTGATAATATTTAGATTTTTTTGCTTCTAGTAAAATTAGAATTTCTGTATTTTATATTAGAGGAAATACTGAGTTGGTGTATATACTCCAAAAGAGAGTAGAATAAGGCATTCTATATTTTTTCTAACAGAGTATATTCAGAGCCATTTTCTATTAACTTAGGGGCGCCTAGATATTATGTAGATTTTTTTCGATTTGCGTAAAATTAGAATTTCGGTATTTTACATGAGAGAGCATATTGAGTTGTTGTATATACTCCAAAACAGAGTAGAAAAGGGCATTGGATATTTTTTCGGACAGATTACATTCAGAGCCGTTATGCTTTTAACATTGGGGTGCCTAAATAATATTTAGAATTTTTTCGATACGCTTAAATATAGAATTTCGGTAACTTACATGAGAGAGAATACTGAGTTGGTGTATATACTCCAATACAGAGTAGAATAAGATATTGTATATTTTTTCTAACAGACTATATTCAGAGCCATTTTTTTTAATCTTTGGGGCGCCTAGACATTATTTAGATATTTTTCGATTCGCATAAAATTAGAATTTTAGTATTTTACATGAGAGAGCATACTGAGTTGGTGTATGTACTCAAAACTAAGTAGAAAAGGGCGTTGTATATTTTTTCTCAAACATTATATTCAGAGGAATTTTGCTATGACATTGGAGTACCTGGATAATATTTAAATTTTTGTTGATTCGCGTAAATATAGAATTTCTGAATTTTATATGATAGAGCATATGGAGTTGGTGTATATACTTCAAAACAAAGTAGAATAGGGCATTGTATATTTTTTTTGACAGATTATATCAGGAGCAATTTTGTTTTTAACATTGGGGTGCCTAGATAATATTTACATTTTTTTCGATTTACGTACAATTTGAATTTCGGTATTTTACATTAGAGAGCATACTGAGTTGATTTATATACTCCAAAACAAAGTAAAATAAGGCATTGTATATTTTCTCTTACACATTATATTCAGAGCCATTTTCTTTTAACTTTGGGGCACCTAGATATTATTTAGATTCTTTTTGATTCACGTAAAATTAGAATTTCGTTATTTTACATGAGAGAGCATATTGAGTTGGTGTATATATTACAAAACAGAGTAGAATAGGGCATTGTATATTTTTTATGAAATATTATATTCAGAGCAATTTTGCTTTTAACATTCGGGTGCATAGATAAAATTTAGATTTTTTTCGATTCACGTAAAATTAGAATTTCGGTATTTTACATGATAGAGCATACTGAGTTGGTGTATATACTCCAAAACAGAGTAGAATAAGGCATTGTATATTTTTTCGAACAGACTATATTCAGCGCCATTTTCTTTTAACTTTGGGGCGCCTAGATATTATTTAGATTTATTCAATTCACGTAAAATTAGAATATTGGTATTTTACATGAGAGAGCATTTTGAGTTGGTTTATATAATCCAGAACAGAATAGAAAAGGGCATTGTATATTTTTTGTTACAGATTATATTCTGAGCAATTTTGCTTTTAACATTGGGGTGCCTAGATAATATATAGATTTTTATCGATTCGCTTAAATATAGAAGTTTCGTAACTTACATGAGAGAGCATATTGAGTTGGTGTATATACTCCAAAACAGAGTAGAATAGGGCATTGTATATTTTTTCTGACAGATTATATTCAGATCAATTTTGCTTTTAAGATTCGGGTGCCTAGATAATATTTAGATTTTTTTCAATTCACGTAAATTTAGAATTACGGTATTTTACATTAGAGAGCATACTGAGTTGATTTATATACTCGAAAACAGAGTAGAATAAGGCATTGTATATTTTTTCTAACAGAGTATATTCAGAGCCATTTTCTTTTAACTTTTGGGCAACTAGATATTATTTAGATTCTTTATGATTTGCGTAAAATTATAATTTTGGTGTTTTACATGAGAGAGCATATTGAGTTGGTTTATATAATAGAAAACAGAGCAGAATAAAGGATTGTATATTTTTTCTGACAGATTATATTTGGAGTTATTTTCCTTTTCACATTGGGGTGCCTAGATAATATTTAGATTTTTTCCGATTCACTTAAATTTAGAATTTCTGTATTTTACATAAGAGAGCATATGGAATTGGTGTATATACTCCAAAAAGGAGTAGAATAGGGCATTGTATATTTTTTCTGACAGATTATATTCAGAGCAATTTTGTTTTTAACATTGGGGTGCCTAGATAATATTTAGATTTTTTTGATTCGGGTAAAATTTGAATTTCGGTACTTTATATGAGAGAGCATACTGAGTTGGTGTATATACTCCAAAACAGAGTAGAATAAGGCATTGTATATTTTGTCTAACATACTATATTCAGAGCCATTTTCTTTTAACTTTGTGGCGCCTAGATATTATTTAGATTTTTTTCAATTCGCTTAAATATAGAGTTTCTGTGTTTTACATAAAGAGCATACTGAGTTGGTGTATATAACCCAAAACAGAGTAGAATAAAGCATTGTATATTTGTTCTAACAGACTATATTCAGAGCCATTTTCTTTCAACGTTGGGGTGACTAGATATTATTTAGATTTTCTTCGATTCGCGTAAAATTAGAATTTCGGTATTTTACATGAGCGGGCATATTGTGTTGGTGTATATACTCCAAAACAGAGTAGAAAAGGGCATTGTATATTTTTTCTGACAAAGTATATTCAGAGCAATTTTGCTTTTTACATTGGGTTCCTAGATAATATTTAGATTTTTTTCAATTCACGTAAAATTAGAATTTCTTTATTTTACATGAGAGAGCATACTGAGTGTGTGTATATACTCCAAAACAGAGTAGAATAAGGCATTGTATATTTTTTCTAACAGACTATATTCAGAGCCATTTTCTTTTAACTTTGGGGCACCTAGATATTATTTAGATTTTTTTGGATTCGCTTTAAATTAGAATTTCGATATTTTACATGACAGAGTATATTGAATTGGTGCAGATACTCCAAAACAAAGTAGAATAGGGCATTGTATATTTTTTCTGACCGATTATATTCAGAGCAATTTTCCTATTAACATTGGGGTGCCTCGATAATATTTCGATTTTTTTCGATTTGCTTAAATATAGAATTTCCGTATTTTACATGAGAGAGAATATGGAGTTGGTGTATATACTGCAAAACACAGTAGAATAGGGTATGGTATATTTTTTCTGACAGATTATATTCAGAGAAATTTTGTTTTTAACATTGGGGTGCCTAAATAATATTTAGATTTTTTCGATTCGGGTAAAATTTCAATTTCTGAATTTTACGTGAGAGAGCATACTGAGATGGTGTATACACTCCAAAACATTGTAGAATAAGGCATTGTATATTTTTTCTAACAGACTATAATCAGAATCATTTTCTTTTAACTTTGGGGCACCTAGATATTATTTAGATTTTTTTCGATTCGTGTAAAATTAGAATTTTTATATTTTACATGAGAGAGCAGATTTAGATGGTGTATATACGACAAAACAGAGTAGAAAATGGCATTGTATATTTTTTCTGACTCATTATATTCAGAGGAATTTTGCTTTTTACATTGGGGTGCCTAGATAATATTTAGATTATTTTCTATTTCTTTAAATATAGAATTTCTGTATTTTACATGAGAGAGCATATGGAGTTGGTGTATATACTCCAAAACAGAGTAGAATATGGCATTGTATATTTTTTCAGACAGATTACATTCAGAGCAATTTTGTTTTTAACATTGGGGTTCCTAGATAATATTTAGATTGTTTTCGATTTGCTTAAATATAGAATTTCCGTATTTTACAACGTAGAGCATATGGAGTTGGTGTATATACTCCAAAACAAAATAAAAAAGGGCATTTTATAATTTTTCTGACAGATTACATTCAGAGCAATTTTGGTATTAACATTGGGGTGCCTAGATATTATTTAGATTTTTTATCAATTCACATAAATTTAGAATTTCTGTATTTTACATGAGAGAGCATGCTGAGTTGGTGTATATACTCCAAAACAGAGTAGAATAAGGCATTGTATATTTTTTGTGACAGACTATATTCAGAGCCATTTTCTTTTAACTTCAGGGTTCTAGATATTATTTAGATTTTTTTCGATTCGTGTAAAATTATAATTTTGATATTTTACATCAGAGGGCATACTGAGTTGGTGTATATACTCCAAAACAGAGTAGAATAAGGCATTGTATATTTTTTCTAACAGACTATATTCAGAGCCATTTTCTTCAACATTGGGGCGCCTAGATATTATATAGATTTTTTTCCAGGTCTTTGCTATTGTAAACAGTGGTGCAATGAACATTCGTGTACATGTGTCCTTATAGTAGAACGATTTATAGTCTTTTGGATATATACCCAGTAATGGGATTGCTGGGTCAAATGGAATTTCTATTTCTAAGGCCTTGAGGAATAGACTGGATTGGAAAAATGTGGCACATATACACCATGGAATATTATGCAGCAATCAGAAATGATGAGTTCGTGTCGTTTGTAGGAACATGGATGAATCTGGAAAACATCATCCTCAGCAAACTGACACAAGAACAGAAAATGAAACACTGCATATTCTCACTCATAGGTGGGTGATGAAAAATGAGAACACATGGACACAGAAAGGGGAGTACTAAACACTGGGGTCTATTGGGGGGAAAAGGGGAGGGCCAGTGGGAGGGGGAGGTGGGGAGGGATAGCCTGGGGAGAAATGCCAAATGTGGGTGAAGGGGAGAAGAAAAGCAAAGCACACTGCCATGTGTGTACCTACGCAACTGTCTTGCATGCTCTGCTCATGTACCCCAAAACCTATAATCCAATAAAAAATTTAAAAAAAAAAAAAAAAAGATTTTTTTCGATTCGCATAAAATTAGAATTTCGGTATTTTACATGAGAGCGCATATTGAGTAGGTGCATATAGTACAGAACAGAGTAGAAAAGGGCACTGTATATTTTTTCTGACAGATTATATTCAGAGCAATTTTGCTTTTAACATTGAAGTGCCTAGATAATATTTAGGTTTTTTTCAATTCGCTTAAATATAATATTTCTGTATTTTATATGAGAGAGCATATGGATTTTGACTATATACTCCAAAAAAGAGTAGAATAGGGCATTGTACATTTTTTATGACAGATTATATTCAGAGAAATTTTGTTTTTAACATTGGCGTGCCTAGTTAATATTTAGATTTTTTTCGTTTCACGTAAAATTAGAATTTCTGTATTTTACATGAGACAGCATACTGAGTTGGTGTATATACTCCAAAACAAAGGAGAATAAGGTATTGTATATTTGTTTTAAAAGACTATATTCACAGTCATTTTCTTTTAACTGAGGGGCGCCTAGATATTATTTAGATTTTTTTCGATTCACGTAAAATTAGAATTTCAGTATTTTACATCAGAGAGCATATTGAGTTGGTGTATATACACCAAAACAAAGTAGAAAAGGGCATTGTATATTTTTTCTGACAGATTATATTCAGAACAATTTTGCTTTTAACATTTGTGTGCCTAGATAATATTTAGATTTTTTTCGATTCACGTAAAATTAGAATTTCGTTATTTTACAAGAGAGAGAATACTGAGTTGGTGTATATACTCCAAATCAGAGTAGAATAAGGCATTGTATATTTATTCTTACAGACTATATTCAGAGCCAGTTTCTTTTATCTTTGCGGCGCTTAGATATTATTTAGATTTTTGTCGATTTGCATAAAATTAATATTTCGGTATTTTATATGAGAGAGCATACATAGTTGGTGTATATAATCCAAAACAGAGTATAAGAAGGCAATGTATATTTTTTCTAACAGACTATATTCAGAGACATTTTCTTTTAACTTTGGGTCGCATAGATATTATTTAGATTTTTTTCGATTGGCGTAAAATAAGAATTTTGGTATTTTACATGACAGAGCATACTGAGTTGGTGTATACAATACAAAACAGAGTAGAAAAGGGCATTATATAATTTTTTCTGACAGATTATATTCAGAGAAATTTTGCTTTTAACATTGGGGTGCCTAGATAATATTTAGATATTTTCGGTTTGGGTAAAATTCGAATTTCGTTATTTTACATGAGAGAGCATACTGAGTTGGTTTATATACTCCAAAACAGAGTAGAATAGGGCATTGTATATTTTTTCTAACAAGCTATAGTCAGAGCTATTTTCTTTTTACTTTGGGGTGCCAAGATATTATTTAGATCTCTCTCGATTCGCGTAAAATTAGAATTTCGATATTTTACATGAGAGAGCATACTAAGATGGTGTATATTCTCCAAAACAGTTTGAATAACGCATTGTAATTTTTTTTCTAACAGAGTATATTCAGAGCCATTTTCTTTTAACTTTGGGACGCCTAGATATTATTTAGATTTTTTTCGATACGCATAAAAGTAGAATTTCGGTATTTTACATGAGATAGCATATTGAGTTGCTGTATATACTACAAAACAGAGTAGAAAAGTGCATTGTATATTTTATCTGACAGATTATATTCAGAGCAATTTTGCTTTTAACATTGGGGTGCCTAGATAATACTTAGAATTCTTTTCGATTCACGTAGAGAATTTCTGTTTTTTACATGAGAGAGCATATGGAGTTGGTGTATATACTCCAAAATAGAGTAGAATAGGGCATTGTATATATTTTGACAGATTATATTCAGAGCAATTTTGTTTTAAACATTGCGGTGCGTAGATAATATTTAGATTTTTTCGATTTGGGTTAAATTAGAATTTATGAATTTTACATGAGAGAGCATACTGAGTTGGTGTATATACTCCAAACCAGAGTAGAATAAGGCATTGTATATTTTTTCTAACAGACTATATTCAGAGTCATTTTCTGTTAACTTTGGGGCGCCTAGATATAATTTAGCTTATTTTCCATTCACGTAAAATTAGAATTTCTTTATTTTACATGAGGGAGCATATTGAATTGTTGTATATTCTCCAAAACTGAGTAGAAAAGGGCATTGTATATTTTTTCTAACAGACTATAATCAGAGACATTTTCTTTTAACTTTGAAGCGCCTAGACATTATTTATATTTTTTTCGATTCACCTAAAATTGGAATTTAGGTATTTTACATGAAAGAGCATATTGAATTGTTGTATAAACTCAAAAACTGATTAGAAAAGGGCATTGTATATTTTATCAAACAGATTATATTAAGAGAAATTTTGCTTTTAACATTCGGGTGCCTAGATAATTAGATTTATTTCGATTCACGTAAAATTTGAATTTTGGTATTTTACATGAGAGAGCATTCTGAGTTAGTGTATATTCTCCAAAACAGAGTAGAATAAGGCATTGTATATTTTTTATAACAGATTATATTCAGATCCATTTTCTTTTAACTTTGGGGCGTCTAGATATCATTTAGATTTTTTTCCTTTCACGTAAAATTATTATTTTGGTATTGTACATGAAAGAGCATATTGAGTTAGTGTATATACTCCAAAATAGAATAGAAAAGGGTATTGAATATTTTTTCTGACAGATTATATTCAGAGCAATTTTGCTTTTACCATTGAAGTGCCTAGATAATATTTAGATTTTTTTCGATTCGCTTAAATATAGAATTTTTATATTTTACATGAGAGAGCATATAAAGTTGGTGTATATACTGCAAAACAGAGAAGAGTAGGGCATTGTATATTTTTTATGACATATTATATTCAAATCAATTTTGTTTTTAACATTGGGGTGCCTAGATAATATTTAAATTTTTTTCGATTTGGTTAAATATAGAATTTCTTTATTTTACATAAGAGAGCATATTGAGTTGGTGTATATACTCCAAAACAGAGTAGAATAGGGCATTGTATATCTTTTCTCACAGATTATATTCAGAGCAATTTTGTTTTCAACATTGGGGTGCCTAGAAAATATTTAGAGTTTTTTCAATTTGCTTAAATATAGAATTTCTGTATTATAAATGAGAGAGCATATCGAGTTGGTGTATATATTCCAAAACAGAGTAGAAAAAGGCATTGTATATTTACTCTGTCAGGTAATATTTAGAGCAATTTTGTTTTTAACATTGGGGTGCCTAAATAATATTTAGATTTTTTTCGATTCGCTTAAATATAGAATTTCTGTATTTTACTTGAGAGAGCATATGGACTTGGTGTATATACTCCAAAACACAGTAGAATAGGGCATTGTATATTTTCTCTGACAGATTATATTCAGAGAAATTTTGTTTTTAACACTGGGCTGCCTCGATAACATTTAGATTTTTTCGATTCGGGTAAAATTAGAATTTCTGTATTTTACACGAGAGAGCAAACTGAGTTGGTGTATATACTTTAAAACAGAGTAGAATAAAGCATTGTATATTTTTTCTAAGACACTATATTCGTAGCCATTTTCTTTTACATTTGGGGTGGCTAGATATTTTTTAGATTTCTTCAATTCCTGTAAAATTAGAATTTCGGTACTTTACATGTGAGAGAATATTGAGTTGGTGTATATACTCCAAAACAGAGTAGAAAAGGGCGTTGTATATTTTTTCTGATAGATTATAATCAGAGCCATTTGGCTTTTAACATTGGGGTGCCTAGATAATATTTAGATGTTTTTCGATTCGCTTAAATATAGATTTTCTGTATTTTACATGAGAGAGCATATTGAGTTGGTGTATATACTACAAAACAGAGTAGAAAAGGGCATTGTATACTTTTACTGAGAGATTATATTCAGAGAAATTTTTCATTTAACATTGCAGTGCCTAGAAAATTTGTAGATTATTTTCGATTTTCATAAAAATAGAGTTCCTGTATTTTACATTAGAGAGCAGGTATAGTTGGGGTATATACTCAAAAACAGAGTAGAATAGGGCATTGTATATTTTTTTCTGACAGATAATATTCAGAGCAATTTCGTTTTTAACATTGGGGTGCCTAGATAAAATTTAGATTTTTTCGATTTGGGTAAAATTAGAATTTCTGTATTTTACACGAGAGAGCACACTGAGTTTGTGTATATCCTCCAAAACAGAGTACAACAAGGCATTGTATATTTTTTTTGAGAGATTATATTCATAGCAATTTTGCTCTTAACATTGTGGTGCCTAGAATATATTTAGATTTTTTCGATTTTGGTAAAATTAGAATTTCTGTATTTTACATGAGAGAGCATACTGAGTTTGTGTATATACTCCAAAACAAAGTAGAATAAGGCATTGTATATTTTTTTAACAGACTATATTAAGAGCCATTTTCTTTTAACTTTGGGGCGTCTAGATATTATTTAAATTTTTTTCGATTTGCGTAAAATTAGAATTTTGGTATTTTACATTAAAGAGCATATTGAGTTGGTGTATATGCTCCAAAAGAGAGTAGAAAAGGGGATTGGATATTTTTTCTGAAAGATTGTATTCAGAGCAATTTTGCTTTTATCATTGGGGTGCCTAGATAATATTTAGATTTTTTTCGATTCGCTTAAATTTAGAATTTCTGTATTTTACATGAGAGAGCATATGGAGTTGGTGTATATACTCCAAAACAGAGAAGAAAAGGGCATTGTATATTTTTTCTGATAGATTATATTCATAGCAATTTTTTTTAACATTCGGGTGCCTAGATAATATTTAGATTTTTTTCTATTCGCTTTAATATAGAATTTCTGTATTTTACATGAGAGAGCATATGGAGTTGGTGTATATACTCCAAAGCAGAGTACAATAGGGTATTGTATATTTTTTCTGACAGATTATATTCAGAGCAATTTTGTTTTTAACATTGGGCTGCCTAGATAATATTTAGATGTTTCCGATTCGGGTAAAATTAGAATTTCTCTATTTGACAAGAGAGGGCATACTGAGTTGGTGTATATACTCGAAAACATAGTAGAATAAGGCATTGTATATTTTTTCTAACAGACTATATTCAGAGCCATTTTCTTTTAACTTTGGGTCGCCTAGAGATTATTTAGTTTTTTTAGATTCACGTAAAATTAGAATTTCTGTATTTTACATGAGAGAGGATACTGACTTGTTGTATATACTCCAAAACAGATTAGAATAGGGCATTGTATATTTTTTTTGACAGATTATATTCAGAGCAATTTTGTTTTTAACATTGGGTTTCATAGGTTATATTTAGATTTTATCGATTTGGGTTAAATTAGAATTTCTGTATTTTACATGGGAGAGTATACTGAGTCGGTTTATATACTCCAAAACAAAGTAGAATAAGGCATTGTATATTTTTTCTAACAGACTATATTCCGAGCCATTTTCTTTTAACTTTGGGACGCCTAGATATTATTTAGATTTTTTTCCATTCAAGTAAAATGAGAATTTCATTATTTTACACGAGAGAGCGTACTGTGTTGGTGTATATACTCCATAACAGAGTAGAATAAGGCATTGTATATTTTTTGTAATTGACTATATTAAGAGCCATTTTCTTTTAACGTTGGGGCGCCTAGATATTATTTAGATTTTTTTCAATTCGCTTAAAATCAGAATTTTGGTATTTTACATGAGAGAGCATATTGAGTTATTGTATATATACCAAAACAGAGTAGAAAAGGGCATTGTATATTTTTTCTGACATATTATATTCAGAGAAATTTTTCTTTTAACATTGGGGTGCCTAGATCATATTTAGATTTTTTTCGATTCGCTTATATATAGAATTTCTGTATTTTACATGAGAGAGCATATGGAGTTGGTATATATACTCCAAAACTGAGTGGAATAGAGCATTGTATATTTTTTCTGACAGATTATATTCAGAGCAATTTTGTTTTTAACATTGGGGTGCCTAGATATTTTGTAGATTTTTTTCAATTAGCTTAAATATAGAATTTCTTTATTTTACATGAGAGAGCATATGGGGTTGGTGTATATACTCCAAAACAAAGTAGAATGAGGCATTGTATAGTTTTACTAACAGACTATATTCAGAGCCAATTTATTTTAACTTTGGGGCGCCTAGATATTATTTGGATTTTTTTCGATTCACGTAATATTAGAATTTTGGTATTTTATTTGAGAGAGCATATTGAGTTGGTGTATATACTCCAAAACAAAGTAGAAAAATGCGTTGTATATGCTTTCTGACAGATTATATTCAGAGCCATTTTGCTTTAACATTTTGGTGCCTAGATAATATATAAATTTTTTTCAATTCGCTTAAATATAGAATATCTGTATTTTACATGAGAGAGCATATGGAGTTGGTTTATATACTGCAAAACAGAATAGAATAGGGCATTGTATATTTTTTCTGACAGATGAAATTCAGAGCATTTTTTTTAACATTGGGGTGCCTCGGTTATATTTAGATTTTTCGATTCGGGTAAAATTGAAATTTCTGTATATTACATGAGAGAGTATAGTGAGTTGGTGTATATACTCCAAAACAGAGTAGAATAAGGCATTGTATATTTTTTCTAACAGACTATATTCAGAGCCATTTTCTTTTAACTCTAGGGCGCCTAGATATTATTTAGATTATTTTTCGATTTGCGTAAAATTTTAATTTCTGTATTATACATGCGACAGCATATTGAGTTGGTGTATATACTCCATAACAGAGTAGACAAGGGCATTGTATATTTTTTCTGACAGATTATATTCAGAGCAATTTTGCTTTTAACATGGGGTGCCTAGATAATATTTAGATTTTCTTCGATTCGCTTAAATATATATTTTCTGTATTTTACATGAGAGAGCTTATGGAGTTGGTGTATATACTCCAAAATAGAGTAGAACAGGGTATTGTATATTTTTTCTGACAGATTATATTCAGAGCAATTTTTTTTTATCATTGGTGTGCCTAGATAATATTTAGATTTTTTTACATTCGCTTAAAAATAAAATATCTGTATTTTACATGAGATAGCATATGGAGTTGGTGTAAATACTCCAAAACAGAGTAGAATAGGGGATTGTATATTTTTTCTGACAGATTATCTTCAGAGAAATTTTGTTTTTTACATTGGGGTGCGTAGAAAATATTTAGATTTTTTTTTATTTGTGTAAAATTAGAATTTTGGAATTTTACAAGAGAGAGCATATGGAGTTGGTGTATATACTCCAAAACAGAGTAGAATAGGGGATTGTATATTTTTTCTGACAGATTATCTTCAGAGAAATTTTGTTTTTTACATTGGGGTGCCTAGGTTATATTTAGATTTTATCGGTTCAGGTAAAATTCGAATTTCGGTTAATTACATGAAAGAGCATACAGAGTTGGTGTATATACTCCAAAACATAGTAGAAAAGGTCATTGTATATTTTTTCTGACACGTTATATTCAGAGAAATTTTGCTTTTTACATTGGGGTGCCTAGATAATATTTAGATTTTTTCAATTCGCTTAAATATAGACTTTCTGTATTTTGCATGAGAGAGTACACTGAGTTGGTGTATATACTCCAAGACAGAGTAGAATAAGGCATTGTATATTTTTTCTAACAGACTATATTCAGAGCCATTTTCGTTTAACTTTGGGGCACCTAGATATAATTTAGATTTTTTTCAATTCACGTATAATTAGAAATTCGGTATTTTACATGAGAGAGCATATTAAGTTGGTGTATATACTCAAAAACTGAGTAGAATAGGGCATTGTATATTTTTTGTGACAGATTATATTCAGAACCATTTTGTTTTTATCATTGGGGTGCCTAGATATTATTAAGATATTTTTCGATTCACGTAAAATTAGAATTTTGGTATTTAACATAAGAGAGCATACTGAGTTGGTGTATGTACTCCAAAACAGAGTAGAATAAGGCATTGTATATTTTTTCTTACAGACTATATTCATAGGCATTTTCTTTTAAATTTGGGGCACCTAAATATTATTTAGATTTTTTTCGATTGACGTAAAATTAGAATTTTGGTATTTTTCATGGAGAGCATATTGAGATGTTGTATATACTCCAAAACAGAGTAGAAAAGGGCATTGTATATTTTCTCTGACAGATTATATTCAGAGCAATTTTGCTTTTAATATTGGGGTGCCTAGATAATTACATTTTTTTGATTCGCTTAAATATAAAATTTCTGTATTTTACATGAAAGAGCATATGGAGTTTGTTCATATACTCCAAAACAGAGTAGAATAGGGCATTATATATTTTTTCTGAGAGATTATATTCAGATACATTTTGTTTTTATCATTGCAATACCTAGCTATTAATTAGATTTTTTACGATTCCTGGAAAATTTCAATTTCAGTATTTAATATGAGAGAGCATACTGAGTTGGTGTATATACTCCAAAACAGATTAGAATAAGGCATTGTATATTTTTTCTAACAGACAATATTCAGAGGCATTTTCTTTTAACGTTGGGGCGCCTAGATATTATTTAGATTTTTTCGATTGACGTAAAATTAGAATTTCGGTATTTTACATGAGTGAGCATATTATGTTGGTGTATATACTCAAAAGCAGAGTAGAAAAAGGCATTGTATATTTTTTCTGACAGATTATATTCAGAGCAATATGATTTTAACATTGGGGTGCCTAGATATTTAGTTTTTTTTGATTCGCTTAAATATAGAATTTCTATATTTTACATGAGAGGGCATATGGAGTTGGTGTATATACTCCAAAACAGAGTAGAATAGGGCATTGTATATTTTTTCTGACAGATTATATTGAGAGCAATTTTCCTTTTAACATTGGGGTGCATAGATAATATTTAGATTTTTTTGATTCTCTTAAATATAGAATTTCTCTATTTTACATGAGAGAGCATATAGAGCTGTTTTATATACTCCAAAACAGAGTAGAATAGGCCATTGTATATTTTTTCTGACAGATTATATTAAGAGTAATTTTGCTTTTAACATTCGGTTGCCTAGATAATATTTAGAATTTTTCGATTCACGTAAAATTAAAATTTTCGTATTTTACATGAGAGAGCATACTGAGTTTGTGTACATACTCCAAAACAGAGTACAGTACGGCATTGTATATTTTTTTCTAACATACAATATTGAGAGCCGTTTTCTTTTAACTTTGGGCCGCCTAGATATAATTTTGATTTTTTTCGATTTATGTAAAATTTGAATTTCGGAATTTTACATTAGGGAGCATATTGAATTGGTGTATATACCCCAAAACAGAGTAGAATAGGGCATTGTATATTTTTTCTGACACATTATATTCAGTGCAATTTTGCTTTTAACATTCGGGTGTCGATATAATATTTAGATTTTTTTCAATTCGCTTAAATATAGAATTTCTGTATTTTACATGAGAGGGCATATGGAGTTGGTGTATATACTCCAAAACCGAGTAGAATAGGGTATTGTATATTTTTTCTGAAAGATTATATTGAGAGCAATTTTTCTTTTATAATTGGGGTGCCTAGAGTATATTTAGATTTCTTTCGATTCGCTTAAATACGGAATTTCTGTATTTTACACGATAGAGCATATGGAGTTGGTTTATATACTCCAAAACAGGGTATAAAAGGGCATTGTATATTTTTTCTGAGAGATTATATTCAGAGTAATTTTCCTTTTAACATTGGGGTGCCTTGATAATATTTAGATTTTTGTCGATTCACGTAAACTTAGAATATCTGTATTTTACATGAGAGAGCACACAGAGTTGGTGTATATACTTGAAAACAGAGTAGAATAGGGCATTGTATATTTTTTCTGACAGATTATATTCAGAGCAATTTTGCTTATATCATTGGGGTGCCTAGATAATATTTAGATTTTTTTTGATTTGGGTAAATTTAGAATTTCTGTATTTTATATGAGAGAGCATATTGAGTTGGTGTATATACTCCAAAACAGAGTAGAATACGGCTTTGTATATTTTTTCTGACAGACTATATTCAGAGCCATTTTCTTTCAACTTTGGGGCACCTGGATATTATTTAGATTTTTTTCGATTCGTGTAAAATTACAATTTCGGTATTTTACATGAGAGGGCATATTGAGTTGGTGTATATACTACAAAACAGAGTAGAAAAGGGCATTGTATATTTTTTCTGAGAGATTATATTCAAAGCATTTTTGCTTTTAACATAGGGGTGCCGAAATAATATTTCTATTTTTTTCGATTAGCTTAAATATAGAATTTCTGTATTTTACATTAGAGAGCATGTGGAGTTCGTGCATATACTCGAAAACAGAGTAGAATACTGCATTGTTTATCTTTTCTGACAGATTATATTCAGAGCAATTTTGTTTTTAACGTTGGTGTGCTTAGATAATATTTAGATTTTTTTCGATTCACGTAAATTTAGAATTTCGGTAATTTCCATGAGACAGCATACTGAGTTGGTGTATATACTCCAAAACGAAGTAGAATAACGCATTTTATATGTTTTTTAACAGACTATATTCAGAGCCATTTTCTTTTAACTTTGGGGTGACTAGATATTATTTAGATTTTTTATGATTCGCGTCAAATTAGAATTTCGGTATTGTACCTGAGAGCGCATATTGAGTTCGTGTATATACTTCAAAACTGAGTAGAAAAGGGCATTGTATATTTTTTCTAACAGACTATATTCAGAGCTATTTTCTTTTAACTTTGGGGTTACTAGATATTATTTATGTTTTTTTCGATTCGCTTAAAATTAGAATTTCGCTGTTTTCCATGAGAGAGCATTTTGAAATGGTGTATATACTCCAAAACAGAGTAGAAAAGGGCATTGTATATTTTTTCTGACACATTATATTCAGAGAAATATTGCTTTTAACATTGGGGTCCCTAGATAATATTTAGATTATTTTCGATTCGCTTAAATATAGAATTTCTGTATATTACATGAGAGTATATATGGTGTTGGTGTATATACTTTAAAACAGAGTAGAATTGGGTATTGTATATTTTTCTGACAGACTATATTTAAGGTAATATTGTTTCTAACATTGGGGTGCCTAGATAATATTTAGATTATTTCGATTCATGTAAAATTAGAATTTCTATATTTTAAATGAGAGAGTATACTGAGTTGGTCTATATACTTCAAAACATAGCAGAATAAGGCATTTTATATTTTTTTAACAGACTATATTCAGAGCCGTTTTCTTTTAACTTTGGGGAGCCTAGATATTATTTAGATTTTTTACGATTCGCGTCAAATTATAATTTCGGTATTGTACCTGAGAGCGCATATTGAGTTGGTGTATATACTGCAAAACAGAGTAGAAAAGGGCATTGTATATTTTTTCTGACTGAGTATATTCAGACTAATTTTTCTATTAACCTTGGGGTGCCTAGATAATATTTAGATTTTTTTATACTCACTTAAATATAGAATTTCTGTATTTTACATGAGATAGCATATGGGGTTGGTGTATATACTCCAAAACAGATTGGAATAGGGCATTGTATATTTTTTCCTAGAGATCGTATTCAGAACATTTTTGTTTTTATCATTGGGGTGCCTAGATAATATTTAGATTTTTTTCAATTCACGTAAAATTGGAAAATCGGTATTTTACATGAGAGAGCATACTGAGATGGTGTATATACTCCAAAACATAGTAGAATAAGGCATTGTATATTTTCTCTAACAGACTATATTCAGAGCCATTTTCTTTTAACTTTGGGGCGCCTAGATATTATTTAGATTCTTTTTGATTCACGTAAAATTAGAATTTTAGTATTTTACATGAGAGAGCATATTGAGTTGGTGTATATACTCTAAAACAGAGTAGAAAAGGGCATTGTATAATTTTTTGACAAATTATATTCAGAGCAATTTTGCTTTTAACATTGGCGTGCCTAGATAATATTTAGATTTTTTTATTCAAGTAAAATTAGAATTTCTGTATTTTACATGAGGGAGCATACCGAGTTGGTGTATATAATCCAAAATAGAGTAGAATAAGGCATTGTATATTTTTTCTAACACACTATATTAAGAGCCATTTTCTTTTAACTTTGAAGCACCTAGATATTATTTAGATTTTTTTCGATTCACGTAAAATTAGAATTTCGGTACTGTACATGAGAGAGCATTTTGAGTTGGTGTATATACTCCAAAACAAAGTAAAAATGGGCATTGTATATTTTTTCTGAGAGATTATATTTCAAGTAATTTTTCTTTTAACATTGGCATGCCTAGGTAATATTTAGATTTTTTTTGATTCACGTGAAATTAGAATTTCGGTATTTACATGAGAGACTCTACTGAGTTTTTGTATATACTCCAAAACACATTAGAATAAGGCATTGTATAATTTTTCTAACAGAATATATTCAGAGACATTTTCTTTTAACTTTGGGGTGCTTAGGTAATATTTAGATATTTTTCAATTCGCTTAAATATAGAATTTCTGTATTTTACATGAGAGAGCATATTGATTTGGTGTATATACTCCAAAACAGAGTAGAAAAGGGCATTGTATATTTTTTCTGACAGATTATATTCAGAGCAATTTTGTTTTTAACATTGGCGTGCCTAGATAATGTTTAGATTTTTTCGATTCAGGTAAAATTAGAATTTCGGTATTTTACATGAGAGAGCATACTGAGTTGGTGTATATACTCCGAAACACAGTAGAATAATGCATTGTATATTTTTTATAACAGAGTATATTCAGAGCCATTTTCTTTTACCTTTCGGGCACCTAGAAATTATTTAGATTTTTTTCGATTCGCGTAAAATTAGAATTTCGGTATTTACCTGAGAGACCATACTGAGTTTTTGTATATACTCCAAAACACAGTAGAATAAGGCATTGTATATTTGTTCTAACAGACTATATTCAGAGCCATTTTCTTTTAAATTCGGGCCCACTAGATATTATTTAGATTTATTTCGATTCGCGTAAAATTAGAATTTAGGTATTTTCCATGAGAGACCATATTGCGTTGGTGTATATACTTCAAAACAGAGTAGAATAGGGCATTGTATATTTTTTCTGACAGATTATATTCAGAGTAATTTTGCTTTTAAGACTGGGGTGCCTAGATAATATTTAAATTTATTTCGATTCAAGTAAAATTAGAATTTCTGTATTTAACATGAGAGAGCATATTGAGTTGGTGTATATACTACAAAACAGAGAAGAAAAGTGCATTGTATATTTTTTGTGACAGATTATATTTAGTGCAATTTTGCTTTTAACATTGTGGTGCCTAGATAATATTTATATTTATTTTGATTCACTTAAATATAGAATTTCTGTATTTTACATGAGAGAGCATATGTAGTTGGTGTATATACTCCGAAACAGAGAAGAATCAGGCAATGTATATTTTTTCTGACAGATTATATTCAGAGCAATTTTGTTTTTAACATTGGGTTGCCTAGATAATATTTAGATATTTTCGATTCACGTAAAATTAGAATTTCGGTATTTACATGAGAGACCGTACTGAGTTTTTGTATATACTCCACAAAAAAGTAGAATAAGGCATTGTATATTTTTTCTAACAGACTATATTCAGAGCCATTTTCTTTTAACTTCGGGCCCACTAGATATTATTTAGATTTTTTTCGATTTGCGTAAAATTAGAATTTCGGTGTTTTACATGCCAGAGAATATTGAGTTGGTGTATATACTTCAAAACACAGTAGAATAAAGCATTGTATATTTTTTCTGACAGATTATATTCAGAGTAATATTGCTTTTAAGACTGGGGTGCCTAGACAATGTTTAAATATTTTTCGATTCGCTTAAATATAGAATTTCTGTATTTTACATGAGAGAGCATATGGAGTTGGTTTATATACTCCAAAACAGAGTAGAATAGGGCATTGTATATTTTCTCTGGCAGATTATATTCAGAGTAATTTTGTTTTTAACATTGGGGTTCATAGATAATACTTTGATTTTTTTCGAACCGCTTAAATATAGAATTTCTGTATTTTACATGAGAGAGCATATGAAGTTGGTGTATATACTCCAAAACAGAGTAGAATAAGGCATTTTATATTTTTTATGAAAGATTATTTTCAGAGCAATTTTGTTGTTAACATTGGGGTGCATAGATAATATTTAGATTTTTTTCGATTCACGTAAATTTGAATTTAGGTATTTTATATTAGAGAGCATATTGAGTTGGTTTATATACTCCAAAACAGAGTAGAATAAGGCATTGTATATTGTTTCTAGCAGAGTATATTCAGAGCAATTTTCTTTTAACGTTGGGGCACTTAGATATTATTTAGATTCTTTTTGACTCACGTAAAATTAGAATTTCGGTATTTTACATGAGAGAGCATATTGAGTTGGTGTATATACTACAAAACAAAGTAGAATAGGGCATTGTATATTTTTTCTGACAGATTATATTCATAGCAATATTGCTTTTAACATTCCGGTGCGTAGATCATATTTAGATTTTTTTCGATTCGCTTAAATATAGAATTTCTGTATTTTACATTAGAGAGCATATGGAGATGGTGTATATACTCCAAAAAAGAGTAGAATAGGGCATTGTATATTTTCTCAAATAGACTATACTCAGAGCAATTTTGTTTTTAACATTGTGGTGCCTAGATAATATTTAGATTGTTTTCGATTCTCTTAAATATCGAATTTCTGTATTTTACATGAGAGAGCTAATGGAGTTGGTGTATATACTCCAAAACAACGTAGAATAAGGCATTATATATTTTTTATGACAGATTATATTCAGAGCAATTTTGTCTGTAACATTGGCGTGCCAAATAATATTTAGATTTTTTCGATTCGGGTTAAATTAGAATTTCTGTATTTTACATGAGAGAGCATGCTGAGTTTGTGTATATACTCCAAACCAGAGTAGAATAAGGCATTGTATATTTTTTCTAACAGACTATATTCAGAGTCATTTTCTGTTAACTTTGGGGCGCCTAGATATTATTTAGATTTTTTTCCATTCACGTAAAATTAGAATTTCGGTATTTTACAAGCGAGAGCATACTGAGTTGGTGTATATACTCCAAAACAGAGTAGAATTGGGCATTGTATATTTCTTCTGACAGATTATATTCAGAGCAATTTTGTTTTTAACATTGGGGTGCCTAGATAATATTGAGATATTTTCGATTCAAGTAAAATTTGAATTATGGTATTTTACATGAGAGAGCATACTGAGTTGGTGTATATACTCCAAAACAGAGTAGAATAAGACAATGTATATTTTTTCTAACAGACTATATTCAGAGCCATTTTCTTTTAACTTTCGGGCGCCTAGATATTTTTTAGATTATTTTCGATTGGCGTAAAATTTGAATTTTTTTATTTTACATGAGATAGCATATTGAGTTGGTGTATGTAATTCCGAACAGAGTAGAAAAGGGCACTATATATTTTTTCTGACAGATTATATTCAGAGCAATTTTGCTTTTAACATTGGGGTGCCTAGATAATATTTAGATTATTTTCGATTCGCTTAAATATAAAATTTCTGTATTTTACATGAGAGAGCATATGGAGTTTACGTATATACTCCAAAAAAGAGAAAAATAGGGCACTGGATATTGTTTCCGACAGATTATATTCAGAGCAATTTTGTTTTTAACATTGGGGTTCCTAGCTAATATTTAGATTTATTTCGACTCACGTAAAATTAGAATTCCTGTATTTTAAATGAGAGAGCATACTGATTTGGTTTATATAGTCCAAAACAAAGTATAATAAAACATTGTATATTTGTTCTAACAGACTATATTTAGAGCCATTTCCTTTTAACTTTGGGGCACCTAGATATTATTTAGTTATTTATCGATTCACATAAAATTAGAATAAAATATTTTACATGAGAGAGCATATTGAGTTCGCGTATATACTCTAAAATAGAGTAGAATAAGGCATTGTATATTTTTTCTGACAGATGATATTCAGAGCAATTTTGGTTTTAACATTCGTGTGCCTAGATAATATTTAGATTTTTTTCGATTCACATAAATTTAGAATTTCGGTATTTTACATGAGAGAGCATACTGAGTTGGTGTATATACTCCAAAACAGAATAGAATATGGCATTGTATATTTTTTTATAACAGACTATATTCAGAGCCATTTTCTTCAACATTGGGGTGCGCAGATATTATTTAGATTTTTTTCGATTCGCATAAATTTAGAATTTCAGTATTTTACATGAGAGCGCATATTGAGTAGGTGCATATATTACAAAACAGAGTAGAAAAGGGCCTTGTATATTTTTCCTGACAGATTATATTCAGAGCAATTTTGTTTTTAACACTGGGGTGCCTAGATAATATTTAGATTTCTTTCGATTTGCTTTAATATAGAATTTCTGTATTTTACATGTGAGAGCATATTGAGTTGGTGTATATATTCCGAAACAGAGTAGAATAGGGCATTGTATATTTTTTATGACAGATTATATTTAGAGCAATATTGTTTTTAACATTGGGGTGCCTAGATTATATTTAGATTTTTTTTGATTCACGTAAAATTAGAATTTCTGTATTTTACATGAGAGAGCACACTGTGTTGGTGTATATACTCAAAAACAGAGTAGAATAAGGCATTGTATATTTTCTCTAAGAGACCATATTAGGAGCCATTTTCTTTTAACTTTGTTGTCCCTAAATATTTCTTAGATTTTTTTTGATTCACGTAAAATTAAAATTTCGATATTTTACATGAGTGAGCATATTGAGTTGGTGTATATACTACATAACAGAGTAGAAAAGGGCATTGTTTATTTTTTTTGACAGATTATATTCAGTACAATTTTGCTTTCAACATTTGGATGCGTAGATAATATTTAGATTTTTTTCGATTCACTTAAATATAGAATTTCTGTATTTTACATGAGAGAGCTTATGGACGTGGTGTATATACTCCAAAACAGCACAAAATACGGCATTGTATATTTTTTCTGACAGATTAAATTCAGAGCAATTTTTTTTTTAACGTTGGGGTGCCTAGATAATATTTAGATTATTTCGATGTGGGTAAAATTAGAATTTCTGTATTTTACATGACACAGAATATTGAGCTGGTGTAAATACTCGAAAACAGAGTACAAAAGGGCATTGTATTATTTTTCTGACAGATTATATTGAGAGCAATTTTACTTATAACATTGGGGTGCCTAGATAATATTTAGATTTTTTTCAATTCGCATAAATATAGAATTTCTGTATTTTACTTGAGAAGGCATATGGAGTTGGTGTATATACTCCAAAACAGAGTAGAATAAGGCATTCTAATTTTTTCTAACAGACTGTATTCACAGCCATTTTCTTCAAACTTTTAAGCGGCTAGATATTATTTAGATTTTTTTTTGATTCGCGTATAATTAGAATTTCGGTATTTTAAATGAGAGAGCATACAGAGTTGGTGTATATACTTCAAAACAGCGTAGAATACGGCCTTGTATATTTTCTCTGACAGATTATATTCAGAGAAATTTTAGTTTTAACATTGGGGTGCCTAGAATATATTTAGATTTTTTTTTTTAATTTTTTATT
Organism: Callithrix jacchus; assembly: GCF_049354715.1. Classification (NCBI taxonomy): domain Eukaryota; kingdom Metazoa; phylum Chordata; class Mammalia; order Primates; family Cebidae; genus Callithrix; species Callithrix jacchus. Next base: position 136,997,683 of record NC_133510.1, read on the forward strand.
GGATTATAGGTTTTGGGGTACATGAGCAGAGCATGCAAGACAGTTGCGTAGGTACACACATGGCAGTGTGCTTTGCTTATATTCAGATCAATATTGTTTAAACATGTGGGTGCCTAGATAATATTTAGATTTATTTCGATTCGCTTAAATATAGAATTTTTGTATTTTTCATGAGAGAACATATGGAGTTGGTGTATATACTCCAAAACAGAGTAGAATAGGGCATGGTAAATTTTTTATGACTGATTATATTAAGAGCAATTTTGTTTTTAACATTGGGGTGCCTAGGTAATACTTGGATTTTTTCGATTCGGGTAAAATTAGAATTTCTGTATTTTACATGAGAGTGCATACTGATTTGGTGTATATACTCCAAAACAGAGTAGAATAAGGCATTGTATATTTTTTATAACAGACTATATTCATAGCCAATTTCTTTTAACTTTGAGGCGCCTAGATATTATTTAGATTTTTTTCGATCCACCTAAAATTAGAATTTCGTAATTTTACATGAGAGAGCATATTGAGTTGGTGTATATACTCCAACCCAGTGTAGAAAAGGGCATTGTATATTTTTTCTGACAGATTATATTCAGAGCAATTTTACTTTTAGCATTTGGGTTCCTAGATAATATTTAGATTTTTATCGATTCAAGTAAAATTAGAATTTCAGTATTTTACATGAGAGAGCATATTGAGTTGGTGTATATCCTCCAAAACAGAGTAGAATAAAGCATTGTATATTTTTTGTAACAGACTATATTCAGAGCCATTTTATTTTAACTTTGGGGCACGTAGATATTATTTAGATTCATTTCGATTCACGTAAAATTAGAATTTCTATATTTTACATGAGAGAGCACACTGAGTTGGTGTATATACTCCAAAACAGAGTAGAAAAGGGCATTGTATATTTTTTCTGAAAGATTGTATTCAGAGCAATTTTGCTTTTAACATTGGGGTGAGTCGATAATATTTAGATTTATTTTGATTCGTGTAGAATTAGAATTTAAGTATTTTACCTGAGACAGCATATTGAGTTGGTGTATATACGCCAAAACAGAGTAGAAAAGGGCATTGTATATTTTTTATGACAGATTATAGTCAGAACAATTTTTCTTTTAACATTGGTGTTCCTAGGTAATATTTAGATTTTTTTCGATTCGGATTAATTTAAAATTTTGGTATTTTACATGAGAGAGCATATTGAGTTGTTTTATATACTACAAAACAGATTAGAAGAAAGCATTGTATATATTTTTTGAAATATTATATTCAGAGTAATTTTGCTTTTAACATTGGGGTGCCTAGATTATATTTAGATTTTTATCGGTTCATGTTAATTTATAATTTCGGTATTTTACATGAGAGAGCATATTGAGTTGGTGTATATACTCCAAAACATATTAGAAGAGAGCATTGTATATATTTTCTGAGAGACTATATTCAGAGCAAGTTTGCTTTTATCATTAGGGTGCCTAGATAATATTTAGATTTTTTTCTATTCGTCAAAAATTAAAATTTCGGTATTTTACATGAGAGAGCATATTGATTTTGTGTATATACTCCAAAACAGAGTAGAAAAGGGCATTGTATATTTTTACTGACAGTTGACATTCGGAGCAATTTTGCTTTTAACATTGGAGTACATAAATTATGTTGAGATTTTTTTCTATTCGCGTAAAATTTGAATTTCTAGATTTTTCATGAGAGAGCATATTGTGTTGGTGCATATACTCCAATACAGAGTAGAAAAGGGCATTGTATAATTTTTCTGACAGACTATATTCAGAGAAATTTTCCTTTTAACACTGGAGTGAGTAGATAATATTTAGATTTTTTCGATTCGTGTAAATTTAGAATTTCTGTATTTTACATAAGAGAGCATATTGTGTTGGTGTATATACCACAAACATGGTAGAAAAGAGCATTGTATATTTTAACTGAGAGATTATATTCAGAGCAATTTTGCTTTTAACATTGAGGTGCCTAGATAATATTTAGATTCTATTCGATTCACATAAATTTCGAATTTCGGTATTTTACATGGGAGAGCATATTGAGTATGTGTATATACTCCCAAACAGAGTAGGAAAGGGCATTGTATATTTTTTCTGACAGACTATATTCAGAGAAATTTTGCTTTTAACATTGAGGTGCCTAGATAATATTTAGATTTTATTCGATTCGCGTAAAATTAGAATTTCGGTATTTTACATGAGAGAGCATACTGAGTTGGTGTATATACTCCAAAACAGAGTAGAAACGGTCATTGTATATTTTTTATGACAGATTATATTCATAGCAATTTTGCTTTTAACTTTGGCGTGCCTAGATGATATTTAGATTTTTTTCGATTCGCGTAAATTTAGAATTTCCGTATTTTACATCAGAGAGCATATTGAGTTGGTGTATATACTCCAAACAGAGTAGAAAAGGGTATTGTATATTTTTTCTGAAAGATGATATTCAGTGCAATTTTGCTTTTAAGATTGGGGTGCCTAGATAATATTTAGATTTTTTTATATTGGCGTAAATTTAAAATTTCGGTATTTTACATGAGAGAACCTATTTATTTGGTGGATATACTCCAAGAAAGAGTAAAAAAGGGCATTGTATATTTTCTCTTACACACTATATTATATGCAATTCTGCTTTAAACGGTGGTGTACATAGAAAATATTTATATTTTTTGTAACCGCGTAAATTGGGAATTTAAATATTTTACATGAGAGAGCTTATTGATATGGTGTGTATACTCCAAAACAGTGTAGAAAAGGGCATTGTATATTTTTTGGAACAGATTTTCTTTAGAGCAATTTTGCTTTTAACATTGTGTTACATAGATAATATTTATATATTTTTATCCGCGTAAATTTAGAATTTTAACATTGTACATGAGAGAGCATATTGATTTGGTGTACATACTCCAAAAGAGTGTAGAAAAGGGCATTGTATATTTTTTCTAAGAGATTATTTTTCGAGCAATTTTGCTTATATCATTCGGGGACGTAGAGGATATTTATATTTATTTCTAACAGCGTAAATTTAGATTTTCAGTATTTTACATGAGAGAGAACATTGAGATGGTATATATACACCATAAGAGAGTAGAAAAGAGCATTGTATTTTTTTTCTAACAGAGCATCTTCCACGCAATTTTGTTTTTTACATTGGGGTGCATTGAGAATATTTATATTTGTGTCTAACCACGTAAATTTAGAATTTTTGTATTTTACATGTGAGAGAATATTGAGATTGTGTATATACTAAAAAAGATAGTAAAAAAAGCATTGTGTATTTTTTCTAACTGAGTGTCTTTAGAGTAATTCGGTTTTTAACATTGAAGTCAAACGGAAATACTTACAATTTCTCTATCCACGTAATAATAGAATTTCCATGTTTTACAAGAGGGAATATGGAGATGGTGTATATACTTTAAAACAGAATAGAAAATGGCATTGTATATTTTTTCTAACAGAGTATTGTCAGAACAATTTTGTTTTTAACGTTGGGGTAAAAAGAGAATATTTATATTTTTAGTAATTTTGTGTTTAACATTTGTGTTAAAATGAGTATGTATATATTCTGTAACCGCATAAAATTAGAATTTCCATATTTTACAAGATAGAGAATATTGAGTCGGTGCATATACTTTAAAACATAGTAGAAAATTGCATTGTATATTTTTTCTATCAGAGTGTCTTCAGAGTAAATTTTTTAAGGTTAAATTAGAGTATTTATATTTTCTGTAACTGCAAAAAATAGAATTTTTGTATTTTACAAGACAGCCAATATTGAGACGGTGTATATACTTTAAAATAGTGTAGAAAAGGGCCTTGTATATTTTTTCTAACACAGTATTTTCATAGTAATTTACATTGTGTGTGGGGAGCAAATTTCTCAAATCCCTTTGAACATATTCTCCCTCTCCCCTGTTTTTCTCTTTGCTCACTATTGAATCATTTTCAGGTTTCTTGATTTCTTATCTTTTCCCGATGAGCATTTTAGCTTCTGTCCACTTCTACTTTCAGAATTCTTCAGCTACCAAGACCCACCTCCTCAGAGAGTTGCTGGAGATTTTACTAACAAAAATTTTCTCTGTCACATTTAGGAGACGTGCTTCCTTATCTTTATTCTATCAAGCTGGGTGAATTTACACAAAACACTTTATATCTTAGAACCAGTTTCCTCTCTGTAGAATGTAGCTAACCTCTATTCTGTGGTCACAAGGATCATCAAAATAAAAAATAATCATAGTTAATATGTGTGGCTTACTAACCATGTTCTAGAAACCATGTCAAGTGCTTTCTGCAGATGGTTCCACTTTTATTATACTATTGGAACTATAGTCAACCCTACTTCGCAGACTACTAAATTGAGTGTCTGAGCTGCTAAGCCACTTGTCCAACGATATACAGCCAGTAAGTAACAGAATGAGGATCAGCATTTGAGATAGAAATATTCTACACAAAATGTACTGTTACAGTGAAACTAGAGTGGTATCATCTCAGATAAGCGTTCATGCCTGTTCGCTTATCGAATCGGCCGAATACATTCAATGCATTCAGGAGATTGGGAGACATTGTTTAAATTTTCCCCAAAACCCAGAAGAACTCAAAAGTACTCATTGTCTTGGCCTTATTGGTATTTGACTATGAATACAATAGATCCCACAGAAGCAAGTCTAGTAGAGTGGCCTTGGAAAAAGGCTGGGATTTAGGAGCAGGTTTAGGCAACTCAAGCCTTCTCGGCTTCCATTTTCTCATCTGTATTTTTATAATTCTGATTTTTAAGAGCACCTTTGTTGAAAGTAAAGGTTCAGTGAAACAGCACAGATGAAGTCCTTCCTATTTGGTCTGGCAGGTAGTAGTTGCTCAACACGTCTTGTCTATTAATGACGACCACAATGATCATAGTGGACTAATAATGAATTGATAAAATATGATTATGTAAGTTCAAATGAGTTTTGATCTCAACCCTCTCCTCTGTTTCAGAGGCTGTATGGTTTTTATGTTCTACATTGTATGGCTTAACGTTGGCAGGTGGGGGATTTTGATAGACACATGATAAAATCAGAAGCCCCAAGACTTGTATTTTCATCACAGAAATGTATTACTTCCTTGAGTTGTGACCTGGAGAGAGTTATTTGTCTAAGTTAACCTTACTTGAAAAAATAATCATAAATATACCTGCCCTTTCTCGTCATCTCAGCCTCTCCGCAGTCAGTGTGAGGTACCATTGGTATAGTGTATATGAAGGGGTTTGCAAGATCTGGAGTGCTGTATGTATGCTATTTTGCCTCTTCAATTGTGAGTGGTGTTTTTCCATTCTCCTTAAATGACCCAACACTACGCTCTTGGTAAAATAAATGCATTTGTGCATGAACATTTGGCAAATAATAAGAGCTGCATTTGCAAGAATTTTTCACTTGAACAGCCAAGTGAGCCACTATGAGCTGCACTGTAGCAGTGACATTTACAATAATTTGTTCAGAAGAGCAATTGCCAACTTGCCTATTTGACTAGTATGGAGTACCATACGTTGTTTAGGGCGATGAGATCAGTAAACCAGCAATTTGGTAGAGCCATCAGAGAAGAGGATGAAAAGAAATGAATATCTGAGATCCTGAGTTTCCAATCAGATCAAGAAAAAGAAGCCTATAAGAATAGGTCCCATTTATTTGGGGGAGAAACATACACCGCTTTGTATGAAGGCTTCATTTTCTAGGAATATTTTCTAATGCTTTCAAAAACATTGTGATATATGTAGGACTATTCCCATTTTACAGATGAAAAAACTGAGGCTATGAGGTTTAAGTCACTAGTCTGCTCCTTCTTCCATTCTGGTTTTTAGAAAATGGTGCCACCACCTATCCAGTCACACAAGCCCAAGTCCTATGAGTGAGCTCTGGTTTATCCCTTTCTCTCTCACTTCTCATATCCAACTGAGCATTCAGGCCTGCTGATTTTAGTTCTTAAATATCCCTTAGCTTCTGTTTTTCCTTTCCATTAAAATTCTCATTGCAGCCCTTCTGTGGATTACCTCCTGGCCTTCCACCTGTGTGTCTGTGTCCATGTTGTCTCCAGTCTGTCCTCCACATAAGTCAGACCATGCCCCATACCTCCAAGTCCTTCTTAGAATGAGGACAAACCTCCTCACCATGGCCACAGTCTTCTTTCCATTTCTCTGTCCTCATGGCGTGCCCCTCCTCTCTGCTCTGCACTGCAAAGACTCAGCATCTTGTACTGGCCAAGGTCCAGGTCCCCCTGCACCACATATTTGCCAGGAATGCCAGATCGTCCTTACTTTGCCCACTTACTGCCCACTCATGCTTCTGATCTCGGTCCCTCCCTAGGGGAAACCTTTCCTGACCTTTGTAACTAAAGCAAAGCCTTCTCCTGGGTGCTCTCATTGTTCCAGAGACTTGCCTGCACAGCACTTGTACCAATTAAACCTTTACATTAACTGGAGTGACAGATATGTTAGTGTCCACTGCTGCCTCGCAGGAATAAAGCCAGAAAAGGTAAGGCCCTATCTGTGTGCATTTCTACAGTCTAGTGTGCTTAGTGAGATATTGTTTAAGAAGAATGAGTTGGACATGACAGCATGGCTAGAAAGTGATGGATTGAGGATTTAAACATACTTCTTTCTGGTTCTAGAGAGTTGGCTGCTAACACTATTCACTTTGGGACAGTGTCATTTTAGGACTGATAAGGGTACTTTTTGCTACGATCAAATATATTTTGGGTCCATCAGATGAAGTTTGATAAAAGTGGGTTATTCAGAACCCACTGATAAGCAGAGCTACCTGACCAAGATTTTCAGATTTTGCATCAAAGAGAAAAGTAATGAAAGTGGGCTGATGGGAGGGGAAGGAGGGCTGAAAAGTGAAGCAAGAACAGCTATTTCTATAGTGCCCTTGACCCTGCCTTTCTCTGTTCTTCACTCTGGCTGAAATTGACCACCCTGAGTGCGTTCAGATAATGATAAATTATCTCTGTCACACTGTGTGTGTGTGTGTGTGTGTGTTTGGCTATGTACAAAAGAGGCAGCTTCTGTGAATAAATGAAGCCTTGTAATTAAGGAATTTGTTGTAAATGGCAAGATGCATTGGTGCTTGGTCCTTAGTACTCCTCGCTGAGGCCACATTTCCTTGAACTGGCTTGTATTTGCCACTGACACTACTAGCAGCAGGATGGAGGGGAGGAAGGAAGACACCAGGTGTTGCAATGCTTAGCGCCTGCTTTCAGCTTTGCTGCAAACTAAAACACTGACTGACTTTGGTTAACCCCCTAACCTCTTTGAGCCTCAGTTTTTTCATCTGAAAAAATCAATGATGGTTTGAATTTCTTCCGAATATGACATTCAGTTATCTCTCTCTCCATTGTGGAAGCACTGGGAGCTATTGTTCTCCTGTCTCTGGTGGCCGTTATGACGTCTGCATTATCAAGGAGCCCTCTCTAACCTAAATAACCCCCCAAAGAAATTAAGTTTGTAATCATTTCTGCCTGGTAAGTGAAATGACAAGAGAAAAGAGCTAGTTGTCAATAGCCCCGTGGATGGCCAATTAATGGGATCTGTGCAAATAATTGCTTATAGAGCCATAATTTGCCTTTCGTTTTCCTTTGCAACTCAGAAAAAAGTGAATAATTTTCAAAGAGCCTCTCATTGAACATATTTTTTAAAAACATGTCATTGGCAAAAGGGGCACTTGGTTGCTTTATTGCCATATATCTCTGAGTATGTGGAACAGTTATTTTTAGCTGGGGGTAACTAGCTGACAAGAAAGCTGCCGCAACTTGGAGGCAGAAGAATCTTTGTATGTCTTATGTTGGCATGGAGAAAGCAAAGCGAAAGGGCAGAGTATAAAAGGTTGTTAACTAGATAAGGGGTCAGCTGCATTTCCTCTGGCTGCTCAGAGGTGAGGCCCTAAAGCAATGGAGACAACATTGTGGGTGGGAATGTGTTTGCAGGGTCTAATTAGTTTACCCAAGAAAAGCAAAAAAGAGAAAGGGCTAAAAATATGTAGATTGTAAAATTCATGGCTTCATTTGCTCTTCTTTGCCTTTGAAACCTTTTTAAAACCTTATAGTAGAACAATTTGTAATCCTTGAAGCCTTTTTGCTACCACTCTTGTCAGCTTGTCTAAGGCCACCGTAACTTATCAGCTACTGGGGAAAGTTGTTTCAACTCTCTAAGCCTCCTTTTTTCCCACTGGTTCACTTAGGGGCACTAATTCCTAATGTTTCTGCCTGAGTTATTGTTTTTCAGATCCCATAATTGTTTGCATATGTGCTCTATAAGATGCGTCACCTAGCACACGTTGTGGACAACCTCAGGTGTAGAAGTTAGGACATCTTTGTGCCTGGATTTGGCTGTTACTAACAAGACGGAACGGGGAGGAAGGGCAGAGTAGACTACTGTAGAATTTTTCTGGATTCTTTTGGTTTCTCCAGAAAATGATACCGTTCTTATATTTAAAGATAACTATCTGCCTAGGCATATTGAAATTCTAAGGTTGACACCACTTTGCATTGATCCTAGGGCAGGGTTTCAGGATTGCTGGAACAGCATCATCCTTTTACAGTATAGATTTCAGTCAGCAGGCTGGTCATGGCCTCCTCAGTGTGCAATCTTCTTACTGATGGTGGGCGTCAGTGGGCTGGACTCACAGTTTCCATCTCTTAGGCTGGGCAGGCCCATGGTGGCAATGGTAAAAATTTCATGGGAACATACATCAGAAGTCATAAGAAATCCATCTTCTTAAAGCCTTCATAGGAGATTTCCTGAAGATTTATAAAAGGCACTTCATTGATCAAATGACTCTGATGTTTCCCCTCACTGGAAGAAATTCAGGTCACCAGCCCACTTAAAATCATTGTGTTCTCCTTTTGCAGTAACCTCTGCTCATATAATTTCTTTATGGCATATTATATACTATTAACTTAATATCCTGATTAGTGGAGCTAGCAAACACTCAGTATCACTATAAACTGCAGTATCATAACTTACTTCCTTTAAAAATCATCTAATGTTTCTTTAAAATCACTGGTGCTTTTGTAAAGTAGTTCATATTTAGGAATATGAACATTTTATCATGCTGGAAAATTATTTGAATTCCTTTTCATTTAAAACCTATAGCTTTCTATTTAATCTAGCTTTCACAAATATTTTATTTGCCCACTATAGAAAAATCGAGTTTAGAGATAAATGTAAAGTCACTCATAGCTCCATCCAAAAGTCAACAACTCTTAATATCATTATTTTTGTTCTTGTTCTCAGTATTTTTGCTAAATCTATGTTTCGTAGAGTTTCATCATATGTCAGATAAAACTGCATATATATGAGTTTTTAAACAATACATTTTTATTGTCATAAATGAAACACACATTTAATATGGTATGACTAGGACATATAGAGAGATATAACAAAGAAAATTAAAGTCATTTAAAATCTTACCAAATCTAATAACCATAAACCTTTCGATGTATTTTCTCAGAATACTTTTTCCTATGCCTTTTATATTTTCTTGATTATCAAGTACTTCAAGTGTGTAGAAAAGACAGAAACTAATGTAAGCAGCAATGGAAAATTTTAAAATATGGGTATTTTTCTGCATGTGTTTCAGATTGTTTAGTTTTTGTTGTCCTTTGCCCTCCTTACATGTCCCTTTATTTTCCTGGCAAAACAAAGCATTACAGATATAGTTGCAGCTTCCTATACTCAATTTTATTTTTCTAAAACTTATTGATATTGAAATGTCTACCTCTGGTCTACTTACTTTCCCTGCCGAATAATACTTTACCATATGGAAATACCACGATGTACAATTACATGCATAGTGCCATATACATTTGTTTACAGGTTTCTTGGGAAGAATCTCTCTTACTGTGTTCCCAGAAGAGGGATTGGTAAATTGTAGGGGAGGTTTGTCTTCATTTTTACTATGAATTTCCAATTGTTTAAAGTAGTTGTAACAATTGGTATTCCCACAGGAAATGTGGGGAAACTTGTTTTGTGTTTGGCTTCACTTGATATTCCTAGGCTTTTACTTTTTGTTTGTCAATCTTATAAATGTAAAATGGTATGTTTTAATTTATATTGTGCGCAGACTTTATTATTCGGGACACATGTAACCTTTCTCATGCACCACTGTCATGTATTTGTTTTCAATTTAACTCATTTATTATGCACGGGAAATTGTGAGGTTTCTCAAAGATGGCGATGAGAACTGCTGATGGATTTGCTGCATTAGATCCACCCTCTCCAGCTCTGGCCCTCTAGTGTCAGTATTTCTGCCTTCCATTTATAGTGCTTCCTCTTTTCAGGTTCTGGGAACATTCTGGCTGTAGAAATCAGTTGCAGTAATTGGAAGAACTTTTACTAAAGTGACTTACTTGTCTTCTTACCTAGTAATTATGCAGACTGTAAAATATATTTATGAAAAATTCAAGTTATATACAAAACCAGACACTACCAAAGCATATACAATGTTCATGATCCCTTTTATTTTTCTCTTCTTCCTCTTCCAATATATAACCACTTGTAGAGAGCCCCTACTATTTCCTTTGTATTTATGTTTATGTCCAAATGCAATAGATATTCTCTAACATATCTCCTTGGATCCATGAGAAGAAGGTGAATGTAATTTTTAAAAATGAATATGATATCTCTACATCAGCACAGTATTGCATTATACGAAAATAAGAGAAAGAATCTAACTCTTCCATGGACATTTAGGTTGCTTGTAGTTTTCTATTATTTTAAACAGTGTTGTGGAAAACATTCTTGTAAATGTCTTTGGACATCGATGTGAAAATTGTCTTAGGAGATATTTGTAGAAATGCTATTTACATGGTCTTTTTTGCCTACTTTATTCATTTTTATTTAGAACATTTTATAGAACTTTAGGAATTGGTGACTTCTAAGTAGGTGTAAAACACAGTACCGGGCCAGGTATGGTGGCTCACGCCTGTAATCCCAGCACTTCGGGAGGCCGAGGCGGGTGGATCACGAGGTCAAGAGATCGAGACCATCCTGGTCAACATGGTGAAACCCCATCTCTACTAAAGATACAAAAAATTAGCTGGGCATGGTGGTGCGTTCCTGTACTCCCAGCTACTTGGGAGGCTGAGGCACGAAAATTGCCTAAACCCAGAAGGCGGAGCTTGCAGTGAGCCGAGATCACGCCATTGCACTTCAGCCTGGGTGGCATGAGCAAAACTCCGTCTCAAAAAAAAAAAAAAAAAAAAAAAAACAGAAAAAACACAGTACCTGGATTCTCTGACTTTTATGTTCTGTTTGAAGCAGGGGAAGTGACAGTAACTACCTGTTAGGGTGATTTTAAGGATTAAATGAGATACTGTGTACAAAGTTTATAGCATGGGTTTTGGATTACAGCAGAGACTAAAAAGCTCAGTTTTGCCTCCTCTTAGTCGGTCCCGAACCCAAATATACTTTTAAATATTCTTTCAGCACAGATTTTAAAGTTTGATAGAAATAGAATTATATAGTGATCACTCAATATGTAAGGTTTCTTTTAGTCAAGAAAATGTTTTTGATATTCAGCCATGTTGTTGCACATGTCAACAGTTCTTTCCTTTTTTATCCTCCTATCCCAGGTCTTAAAAAAGGAATACTGCAAAAAAAAAAAAAATGAAACAATATTTCCACTTGTATTCGGTTTTGGTCTACAGTTGACATTGTTCTCAAGTATCACTAACAGGTTCCCATGGAGAGAAAAATTTATTTTCTGTCCACAACATAACAGGAATTATAACAGATGCAGAAGGCCTACTAGCCCTGTGTGAAAATCATCATGTTGACTATATTTCTCAAAAGTTAAACTCAGGTGTAGGGGCAGCTGTCAGTCTTTGTTTCCTCACTATCAATCCCACCACTTTTATTTTTTCATTTGGGAAAAATAATAATGACTGTAAGAACAATGAAAAAATAATAAAAGGACAGGAAAAAGGTTGAATGCACTGGCTGTGGCAGGGAGCAATCAGAAATGGTTTGTTATTTCCCTTCACTTTATCAAAGTTGCTACGTGGACTCATTCTTACCCACCTGTTGGGTAGAATCTTTGATATTTTCTATTTCACTGAGCAATTTAAGATATTAAGAAATTCTGTCTAGTTCAAAACAGGAGCAGAAAACCAAGCACCACACTTTCTCACTCATAATTGGGAGTCGAACAGTGAGAACACGGACACAGGGAGGGAAAAACACACATTGGGGCCAGTTGGGGGTCAGAGGAGGGTGAGACGGGGAGACCATTAGGACAAATAGCTAGTGCATGTGAAGCTTAAAACCTAGATGAACGGTTGATAGGTGCAGCAAAGCACCATGGTACACATATACCTATATAATAAAAATACATATTCTGCACCTGTATCCTGGAACTTAAGAAAAATCCTGTTTAGTTTAATTTCCAAACTCAAAAATCTCATTCAGCTGAAAACTTAACCCTTTTTTACATATTTTAACACATAAAATAATCAACAATGAAAACAGGTAGAGGTTGAGCATCTCTGATCCATAAACCCCAAAATCCAAAATATTCCAAGATCTGAAATTCATCCACATCGATGGCTGAGATAGCGATATGTGTGCTTTCTGATGGTTCAATGTATACAAACTTTGATTCGTGCACAAAATTGCTAAAAATGTGTAAAATTTTATTTGCGTTATGTGTATGAGGTGTACGTAAACATAGGTGAATTTTGTGTTTAGACTTCAGTTATATCTTTAAGAGATCTCTTTATGTATATGTAAATGTTCCAAAATATGAAAAAAGTTTAAAATCCAAAACACTTCTAGTCCCAAGGAATTCAGATAAGGAATATTCAACCACTACATCTAATAAGTCATGGATACTTTAAAATGAAATTTTAAAAGTATTTAAAGAGTCCAAAAGACATCAGGAGAAAAGGGACAGGACAAAAAGTGGGGAAGGGGATGCAAACGAAAACAAACAAAATAATGAAACAAACCATTCAATTGTAAGCTTGAATCCAATTACATCATTCAACCACTAATAAATCTATATTTAATAACGTTAAATGTTAATGAATCATACCACATACTCCAATTCAAGTGCAGAGATTGCCAGAATTGATTTAAAAAACCCACAAGACCCAGTGCTGTATATGAAATACACGCTTTGAAAAGAAAAAATAAAGACAAATATACGTAGGTCTAAATAAATACATTTGAATTTTTTAAGACAGTGTCCTACTCTATCTCCCAGGCTGGAGTACAGTGGTGCAATCTCTGCTCACTGCAAACTCCGCCTCCTGGGTTCGAGCAATTCTCCTGCCTCAGCCTTTTGAGTAGCCGGGAATACAGAAACCTGCCACCACGCCTAGCTAAATGTTGGGGTATTTTTAAGAAAGCTGGGGTTTCACTGCATTGGATAGGCTTGTCCTAAACTTTTGACCTCAAGTGATCTACCTGCCTCAGCCTCCCAAAGTGCTGGGATTGCAGGTGTGAGCCACTGTACCTGACCCTAAATGAGTACATTTAAAATGATATACTATGCAAACAGTCAGTAATGGAAGTGTGAAGAAGCTATATTAATACCAAATAAAATATGCTTAAGTCCAAACAGTATTTCCAAAGATAAAGAGGGATAGTTCATGATTACAGAAGAGTCATTTCATCAAAAAATGGATTAAAAATAATTTGTGTGTTAATTTGCACAAAACAAAATTGAACTAAAGGAATAGACAAACAATTTACAATTTTTATTAGTGATTTTAATACCCATCTCCCAAGCAATTGATAGATAAACTAGACAAAATCTTAGTCAAGATGCAGATGACCTGAACAACACTCTCCACCATCTTAAACAAACCAAAGGAAGACGACACCCAATAACCACAGAATACTGTATGTTTCAAGTACATGTAGTGTTCACTAGGATAGGTCACATGCTAGGTCGTAAAACAAGACTGAATAGATTAAATCAAATTGAATTCATGCAGTGTATGTTACCTGACCACAATAGGATTAAAACAGAAATTAACAATAAGAGAACTAGGAAAGCTCCAAGTACTTGGAGATTAAATATAATACCCAAGCCCAAGAAGAAATCAAAAGGTAGAATATAAAATATTTTATTCTAAGGGATAATCAAAATACAACATGCCAACACTTATGAATTACAGCTATGGGAGTTCCCAGAGGGAAGTATAGCCGTACATGCTTATACTGCAATAGAAGAAAAAGAGAAAGGTCTAAAATCAATGACGTAAATGTTCACCTAAAGAAGATTGAAAACACACACACACACACACACACACAGAGCAAAGAAAACTCCAACGAAGTAGTAAAAAGGAAACAATAAAGGTAAAAGTGCAGAGATAAACCAAATTGAAGACAGACAAAATAATAGAGAAAACTAACAAAGCAAAGAAGCTGGTTGTTTTAAAATATCAACATTAATAAACCTTAAGCTACTCTGATCATGAAAAAAAGAGAGGAAACACAAATGGTCAGTATCAATATCAGAAGTGAAAGCGAAGTGAAACTGTCACTACAGATCCTGCAGACGTGAAAAGGATAAGAAGAGACTATCATAAACAACGTCATGGTGACAAATTCTGCAACTTAGATGAAATGAACAAAGTATCTGAAAAATACAACAAAAACTAACACAAATTTTGCAGAAAAATGTGTCTGGGAAAATTAAAAGATACATTAAACAAAAGAATATGCAAGCCACAGCCTGACAGAAAATGGTCATAAATCTATTTTCAGTAAAGAGCCTGATTTCCAGAATACAGAAAGCAGTTTTATAACCTGAAAATAAGGCTAGGCACAGTGGCTCACACCTGTAGTACCAGTACTTTGGGAGGCCGAGGAGGATGAATGGCTTAAGGCCAGGAGTTTGAGACTAGTCTGGGCAACATGGTGAGACCCTGACACCTAGTATAAGTACAAAAAATTAGCCTTGTATGTTGGCTAATATCAATACAAAAAGTTAGCCTGGTATCAGCTAATTGGGAGACTGAGGTGGGAGGATCGCTTGAGCCCAGGAAGCAGAGATTGTACCATTGCCTTCCAGCCTGGATGACAGAACAACTAAAAGAAAAAAAGAGAACAATTACTGTTTAGAAGGGGAAAAAATTTGAGGAGCCACTTTGCAAAGATAATATACAAGTGGGACAAAATGGTTAACATCAAGGAAATGCAGATTAAAACCACAGTGAGATACTACTACACACCCCACAAAATAACTAGGTTGGGAAAGACTAAACACCAAATGTTGGCAAGAATACAGCACAACTATAACTATTGCTAATGGGACTATAAAACAGTACAACTACTTTGTCAAATTTCTAGAATTTTCTTATAGAATGAATATACATCTCATCTATAATAAATGTCCGAGTTAGGAATCTACCCCAATTAGTGAAAATACATGTTAATAAAAATACTTATAGAAGACCACAATAGCTTTACTCATAATAATCAAAAGTTGAAAATATTTCTGGTGACCACAAATAGAGGATCAGGTAGCGAACTACGTTATTTCATAGCATGAAATACTACTCAGCAATAAAAATGAAAGAGATACTGATATGTGTAACCTGACTGATAAATATAAAAATTATTTTGTGGACTGAAGGGAGCCTTATATATAGGGTTATCACAACATGATTCAAGTTACGTGGAATTTCTAAAGTTGGCAAACTTAGTCTACAATGAAAAAAATCCAAGGGTACAGAGCTGGAGACTGAGACAAGTCATGAGGAAACTTTCTGGGATTGTATTAGTCCGTTTTTTCACTGCTGATAAAGACATACGTGATACTGGGTACTTTATTCAAAAAAGGTTTAAGGGACTCACAGTTGCACCTGGCTGGGGAGGCCTCATCATCACGGCAGAAAGTCAAAGGGACATCTTACATGGTGGCAGACAAGAGAGAAATGAGAAACAAGCAAAAGGGCTTTCCTCTTATAGAAGCATCAGCTCTTGTGAGACTTATTCACTATCACAAGAACAGTATGGGGGAAACTGTCACCATGATTAAATTCTCTCCCACCAGGTCCCTCCCACAACACGTGGGAATTCTGGGAGCTACAATTCAAGAAGAGATTTGGGTGAGGACACAGCCAAACCATATCAGGGATTATAGTAATGTTCTTTATTTATAGAGTTTTGGGTTACACATATGTATACTTTTGTCAAAATTCGGTAAATACATAATTAAAATGTTTGCATTTCATCATTTGTAAACTTTACACCAAAAGGAAAAAGAAAGGTACCAAATTCTAGTTAATGCACGTTGAGTTACTGATGTCTGCAATTTACTTTAAAATACCTAAAAACTATAATGGATTACTGGATGGATAGAAAGATGGATCTATGGATGGACATGAGATAAAACAAGACTCCATGTTGGTGAAGATACAGTTAAAGTGTTCACTGTAAAGTTTTTTCAACTTTGCTGTACGTTCATAAATGTTCATGATAAAATATCAACGAAAACAATTTTCATCCCTCCTCCTCTGTGACAGCCTCAGCCTGAGAAACCCACAGTGAAAAGGGAAAGGAGGGCAGTGTGTTTGTTTATGACCACCCACCCTCACTTCTTAGCAGTGCTTTCTGGCTCTTCTAGGGTTGGATAGGGGCAGGGAGAAAGGAGAGATAGAGGAACAGATAGGGCCTTATTGAGTAGTTCAGCTGTATTATGGTGTCACATTTTAGGAGCAGTCATGCAGTTTTGGGCCCTTTCTCATGCGTTCCTGAGAAATTCTCCTGGTAGGGATCTCTGACAGCAGTTCACTACCTCAGGTAATACAGTTTCTAGGAAGCCACTAAGAGCCCTCCTACCACCTGCCTCTGGGGGTCCTGGGCAGTCTCTTCCTTACCCCTGGCAGGAAGCTTTTCAGGGCAGCGTCCTCCTTAAAATCAATGGTTTTCTCGATTATGGAATTCCTATTTGGCCCATATAAAACATGCAAACACCTTTGTTTGGCTTAACTTGAAGTCGGGCCACACCCAGCTCCAGTCTTTATCGCTTCTATCTGCCCCATTATTTCAACTTGGCCACAGCCTTTTGCCTTTGGATTGTATTCAGATGGGATAGCAGTTCCCGTGTTCTCCAGCCTTCAGGGACGTGAGCTAATCGGTTTGAATGGTTAATTAGAAGTTCCTGTTCAGGCAGCTCATTAGCTTTAAAATGAAGCAGCAGCCTTTTCCCATCCATGAGAATTGGGTGAGGAGGGAGTTCATACAACACACAACCCTTTCAAAAGTCTTCAGTGTAATTAAAAAAAAAAATACCCAGCGTGGTGGCTCACATCTGTAATCCCATTACTTTGGGCAGTTCAGGTAGGCAGATCATAAGGTCAGGCTTTGGAGACTACCCTGGCAAACATGGGGAGACCCTGTCTCTACTAAAAATTAAAAAATTAGTTGAGTGTAGTGGTGGGCCCCTGTAATTCCAGCTACTCAGGAGGCTTAGGCAGGAAAATCACTTCAACCTGAGAGGCAGAAGTTGTAGTGAGCCGAGATCATGCCACCGCACTCCAGCCTCGGGAACAGAGCAAGACTCTGTCTTAAAAAAGAGAATTTTTAGTCCTGTCCTATAAAGGTAAGAGGTAGATAATAACCTATTCTGGCAAACTGGTTCTTGCCCACACCATTTGAAAATTCTAGAACCTGATTGTAAATGAAAGGATTCTTGACAACTACTGTTTGGCGCTTGATCTTTGACTCCAACGCCAAACTTGGAGAAGACAGCTTGTTTCCACTGTTCTGAAAACAGTAGCTAATCTGTGCTTCCCTTTGCTGTCTCGAGTATAGTAAAACATTTATGAGGTACAGAGGCTTGCAGAAAAGTATTTTAGAAGTGGAGTCAGAACTCTACTGTGGAAAGGGGGCTGAGAGAATCATGAATCCGATTCCTTCTCTTGCCAGAGGAGACTCAGATTTGTGATGTGGTTTCTCTGGGTAAACATGAGTCAGTAACAGAAGAGATCAGTAAAACTCTGGTCCACTGCTTAGAAATTAGTGTTTTATGACCTCCCCTCTGCCAGGGAAATAAGCATGAAGACAGCGCTTTTCCTCCCACTATTTTTAAAACTCAGATGAGGAGGTGTTCTATTGCTCCACGTGGTGCGCTTTTGAACTGAGAGGGACTGAGCACGGAGAAGCCAGAGTAGCACTGCCCCCACCCCGGGCCACCTGAAACTCATCATGCTGCTTTCTTTGGAGCGGCTGCCCATTTAAAAGAAGACTTAAGGGGTTTCATTTGGCTCTGTAATTCTGCTGGAAGGAGGCCTGAGGAAGGTTGAGCTGAGGTTGCAGAGGAAAGGAGCCGTTTGTCCCACAATCTGAACAAAACAGAACTATGATGAAGCAGCATTGTCCATCTGAGGTAATACCCAAGGTACATTGCCTCATGTCAAGAAAATCAAGGACGTGAATACACATGGAGTGAGGTTAAGAATGGAGGTTTTACAGGCAAAAGAAGAAAAGAGAACATCTCTCTCTTCTGCAGAGAGAGAGAGGGGCTTCTGAGTGTGTTTTCTGGTTTTCTGGTGAACTGCACAAGGTTTTATAGACTTGTTGAGGAGGTGGTGTTTGATTTACATAGGGTCCAAATATGGGTTGGACCAGGTGAGAGCTTTACATAGCTCGTGAAGAAGCTGGCTACCCACCCTAATCTTCTTATGCATATAGGTTTTCTACTTGGCCAGTGCATGTTGTCTGTCCCTTACTGCACTTGTGGTTGATAAAGAAAAAGGAAGATAAAGCCATCAGGTTGAGCATGCCTGGCACCCAAGTAGCCTCCTATTGTTACAGCTGCTGGCATTCGCCTGTGCAAGCTTCCAGCTCGCTTGTCTATATCTTCAGCTCGATTTTACAGGCCGCTCTTTGTTAGAAATGGTTTCGGGGCTGCTTTTTATTCAAAGGGAAACCTTACCAAAGACTTCCTTACTTTCAATCTCTGACGAAATAATTTCTTTAGAACTCCTGTATCAATGGGACTTCTGGATTACAGTTGAAGTAGTTTTGGCTGATCATCAACTCTGCCTCCACTTAATAGTGAATGCTTTTATTTTCTATGTTTCAAGGAGGGTCTCTTTGCTTCTTGCCCTTCTTCAGAATAGCAGTGTGGAAATTGCACTTAAGAACACCTGTTGGGAACAGTGGCTCACACCTCTAGTCCTAGAAATTTAGGAGGCTAATATGGGAAAATTGCTTCAGGCCAGGAATTTGAGAGCAGTCTGGGCAACATAGCGGTACCCCATCTCTCAAAAAAAAATTACTGGGTGTGGGGATGCATACCTGCTGCCCTGTTGGCCCAGCTTCTGTCAGGAGGCCATGGAAGAAAGGTCACTTGAGCTCAGGAGTTTGGGGCTGCAGTGAGCTATGGTCATGCCACTGTACTCCAGCCTGGGTGACTCCATCTCTTGAAAAACACAACAAAAACCAACAAAAGCCCACTTTCTATCTGGAATGGGAACCGGTAGAGCCTTATGACAGTGAGTGACTCAGAGGCAGAGCAAACGTTTGGCCACAGTTTTAATGGTGCAATTTGAACCTTGTGTTTGTCCTACTGACCAAGACTGTGGCTGTCTTAGGGTCCTCCATATGGTCTGGCCTTGGAGGAGAAGAAACTGTTCTTGTTCAACACTTTCTGTTTGTGGAGCCCAAGATAAGAACTTTATGTTTGTTTCACAGATGAGAGGGTGCTAAATAGCTTGCTTAGAATCACACAAGTCAGAGGTAGGAGGGCCACGTTCTTTAACCAGTTTGTGAGTAGATGTCTTCCCAAGAACGTACAGCTGATGGCATAATGCTGACCTTAAGCCTAGGTTAATCCAATTGATGTTTAATGAAAAGCAATAGATTTCCTCCTGTAGCCCAAGAAAGAGCCACTTGACTACAGCTAATCGGTGAGAGAAATACCTCTCTCAAAGGAATAGGTGATCAGAATTCATGGGCAGCAATGGGACATAGGAATGTGGAAATGAGAGGTGTGGGCTCCAGGGATGCTGGAGAAAACTCCTCCTCCAGTATTCCCTAACTCTCGAATGCTGCTGTCTTTTCAATACAAACACAAACCCACTCTGTTGTTTTGCACTGCCCCGTGCCCTGAATCTCTTGTTTGTGGACTGTATCCTCCAGTAACTTATTCAAGCAAGGATACACTGAAGCAAATTGTTCTGAAATATGACTTTATTTCTTCTTACACTTACATGACTGGTGGGGCATAGAATTTTTGATTGAAAATAATTTCCCATTCAAGTTTTAAAGATACTACTCCATTATTTCCCAGCTTCTGGTAGTGCTGTTGAGAAGCCTGAAATCATTCTGATTTTTGATTCTTTGTAAATACTGTTTTTTAAAAAACTTTTCTGAAAACTTAGGAGAGCTGTTATCCTTTGTCATATATTGCAGATTTTCAAGACAATGTTCCTTGGTGTGAGTTTGTGTTCATGTGTTTAAACCTAGGAGGTTATGTTATTCAACTTGAGAAGTTGCCTTTTTTTTAACTTTTATTTAAGTTCAAAGGTTCAAGCACAGGTTTGTTATTTAGGTAAAGTCTGTCATGAGGTTTGTTGTACAGATCATTTCATTACTCCGGTATTAAGCCTAGTCCCATTTAGTTGTTTTTCCTGATCTTCTTCCTTCTCTCATTCTCCACTCTCTGAAAGGCTCTAGTGTGTGTTGCTCTTCCGCCTGTTGTATGTTCCTGTGTTCTCCTCATTTAGCTCCCACTTGCAAGTGAAAATATCTGGTATTTGGATTTTGTGTTCCTGCATTAGTTTGCTAAGAATAATAGTCTCCAGCTTCATCTATGTCCCTGAAGAGAACATGATCGCATTCTTTTGTGGCTGCCTAGTGTTTTTTGTTGTATATGTACCACATTTTCTTTATCCAGTCTACCATTGATGGGCATTTAGCTTGATTCCATATTTTTGCTATTGTGAACAGTGCTGCCATGGACATATGCGTGCACATGTCTCTATAACAGGATTTATATTCCCTTGGGTACATACCTAGTAACCCATTACTAGGTTTGCTGAATCAAATGGTATTTCACTCTTTAGGTCTTTGAGGAATCATGACACTTTTTCACAATGGCAGAACTAATTTGCATTCCCGAATACAGTGTGTAAGTGTTGTTTTTCTCTCTAACCTTGCCAGTATGTGGTTTTTTTTTTTTTTGCTTTAATAATTGCCATTATGACTGGTGTGAGATGGTATCTTATTATAATTTTCATTTGCATTTCTCTAATAATCAGTGACGTTGAGCTTTTTTAATATGATTGCTTGTTGCATATATGTCTTGTTTTAAAAGTGTCTGTTTATGTCCTTTGCCCACCTTTTTATGGGTTGTTTGTTTTCCTCTTGTAAACTGAATTTTCCTATCGATGTTTGATATTAGATTTTTGTGGAATGCATAGTTTACAAACATTTTCTCACATTCTGTAGGTTGTCAGTTTTCTCTGTTGATAGTTTATTTTGCTGTGTGAAAGTTTCTCATTTTAATTTGATCCGTTTTCAATTTTGCTTTTGTTACCTTTTCTTTTGGCATGTTCATGATGAAATCTTTGCCTGTGCTTATGTTTTGAATGGCATTGTCTCGTGTCTTGCAGAGCTTTTATAGTTTTTGGTTTTACATATCAGTGTTTAATTTATCTTGAGCGAACTTTTGTATGTAATGTAAAGAAGGGGTCTAGTTTCAGTCTTTTGCATATGGCTATCCAGTTATCCTGGCATCGTTTATTGAATAGGGAGAATCTTTTCCCCCTTGCTTGTTTTTGTTAAGTTTGCCAAAAATCAGATACTTGTAGAAGTTTGGTTTTGTTTCTGAATTCTCTATTCTGTTCCATTAGTCTATGTGTTTGTTTTTGTACCAGTACTATGCCGTTGTTTCCTGTAGCCCTGTAATGCAGTTTGAAGTCTGGTAGCGTGTCGCTTCCAGCTTTGCTCTTCTTGCTTAGGGTTGCCTTGGCTGTTTTTGGTTCCACATAAATTTTTCAAAAGCTGGTTTACTGAAAAAAATAATAAAACTC
This sequence comes from Callithrix jacchus, assembly GCF_049354715.1. Taxonomy (NCBI): domain Eukaryota; kingdom Metazoa; phylum Chordata; class Mammalia; order Primates; family Cebidae; genus Callithrix; species Callithrix jacchus. Next base: position 137,019,729 of record NC_133510.1, read on the forward strand.
AACCTGCTTCTTAACATTTTTCAAGAACCCATTTGAAATCATGACTGCTCTTGGAGATGGCACTCTGTATGTTTCAATTTACTACCCAGTAACTGGTCTATTAAAATCATACTGGTTAAAAAGTAATAAACTTGAAGCTAGACCAATGAAGGAGAAAGGGAAGAGATTCAAATAACCACCATCAAAAACAGTAAGGGCAATATTACCACTGACCCCACAGAAATACAAATCACCCTCACAGAATATGATATACAACTGTAGGCACTTTTTTTTCTTTAATTTTGAGATGAAGTTTTGTGCTTGTTGCTCAGGCTGAAGGACAATGGTGAGATCTCGGCTTAGTGCAAACTCTGCCTCCTGAGTTCAAGCTATTCTCCTGCCTCAGCTTCCTGAGTAGCTGGGATGACATGCATGTGCCACCATGTCTGGTTAATTGTGTATTTTTAGTAGACATGGGGTTTCTCCATGTTGATCCATCTTGTCTTGAACTCCCAATCTCAGGTGATCAATCCACCTTGACCTCCCAAAGTTCTGGGATTGCAGATGTGAGCCACTGAACCTGAAAAAATTGAGAAATCTAGAAGAAACTGATAAATTCCTGGTCACAACCACCCTCCCTGAGATGCAAGTTTCGTTTAACATATGCAAATTGATAAATGTCATCGTCACATAAACAGAACTAAAGAAAAAAATTACCCACATGATTATCTCAATGGATGCAAAAACCGCTTTTGATAAAATTCAACTTTCATGTGTGTTAAAAACTCTCAATAAACCAGGTATTGAAGGAACATACCTCAAAATAATAAGAGCCACATGTGACAAAACCACAGCCAGCATCATACTGAATGGACAAAAGCTGAAAGCATTCCCCTTAAAAATTGGCACAAGATAAAGATGCCCTCTCTCCCCACTCCCATTCAGCATAGCTTTGAGGGTGTTCTTTGCTCTTGGGTTTCTAATTCTTTTAATTGTGATGTTGGGTAGTTAACTTGAGATCTCAATTTTGTTTTTGAGATGGAGTGTTGTTCTCTCAACCAGGCTGGAGTGCAGTGGTGTGATATGGGCTCAGTGCAACATTTATGTCCTGGGTTCAAGCAGTACTCCTGCCTCAGCCTCCTGAGTACCTGGGATTACAGGTATGTGCCACAACACCAGCTAATTTTTGTATTTTTAGTAGAATGGGGTTTCACCATGTTGGTCAGGCTGGTCTCAAACTCCTGACCTTGTAATCTGCCCGCCTTGGCCTCCAAAAGTGCTGAGATTACAAGAGTGAGTCACCGCAGCTGTCCCGAGTTCTCACTTCTCGATGTGAGCATTTAGTACTATAAATTTCTCTCCACACTACTTGACTAGCTGCATCCCAGAAACTCTGGTAAGTTGTACCTTTGTTCTCATTACTTTCAAAGAACTTCTTAAACTTCTTGATTTCTGCCTTAATGTCATTATTTACCCAGGAGTCATTCAGGAGCAAGTTACTCAGTTTCCATGTAAGTGTATGGTTTTGAATGAATTTCTTAGTCCTGATTTCAAATGTGATTGCATCTGCTTTGTGACCTAAGGTATCTTCTATACTTATGAATGATCTATGTGTTGAGTTGAAAAAATGTGTATTCTGCAGTCATTGGATGAAATGTTCCTTGAATATCAGTTCCATTTGGTCTGTAGTAAAGATTAAATTTCATGTTGATTGGTTGGTTTTCTGTCTGGAAGATCTGTCCAGTGCTGAAAGTTGGGTGTTGTAGTCTCCAGCAATTACTGTGTTAGGGTTTATCTCTCTCTTTCTTATTTGCTGCGTGTGTCTGTTCTTTTTTCTCTCTCTCTGTCTGTCTCTATTTCTATCTTTGGAATTCTGATCATTTTAGTGTTGAACCTGTTCAAATTTTCTTCCGGATTTCAACTTTTTTCTTATCGCTATTTCTGGAAGACATAAGGTTCATCTACTCAACTTTGTTGTCTTACTATTCTAAAAAGAATTTTTCACAAGTTCTGCTGTCATATTTTTAATTTCTAAGCGTTTACTTTTTCTTTAAATTTGGTTCTTGTTTCATGAAAATGGTAACACTTTTATCTCTTCGAGAACATTCATATGGGTTTCAGAAGGTCTTATCTCCTAGCACAGTCCTCATTCAGGCTGCATTTATGTGTCTTGTTGCTCTGGTCTCGGCCATTCATGTTAGAAGCTTTGCTCAGATGCATGGTGACGCTTAGCTGTCTGTGTCTGTTAGAAAAAAATGGAGCACTGAAAAGCTAAAAGCTGATGGAAGTTCTGTGATTGTAACATTTTGTGGGCGGTTGTCTTGCTGGGTCAGACCTTTTCTTCTTGAGCAAGAGAGATTCTCTCTAGAGAAAAATCATCTTAACTTCTGACCAAGTGTATCTGCCACCCTCATTGGAACTCAGTGGTAGGAAAACCTGGAGGATCTCAGTGTTCAGTGTGTACATTTAAGCACTTGTGTCTAGAGAGCTCCTGCCTAAAGACACCAAATTTTGCCCTATAGAGAGGAAACCTCCGCCCTGCCACCACCGTGGGATGCAGTCACCAATTCTAGGGAGAGGATCTGGGATCTACCTACTACTGAAACATAAATACCCTAGGTAAATTTAGCTGCCAATTCTTGAACCCTTGGGGATCCTGGTTGCCTTCCTGCCACTGGCTTGGGATTTAGCATCCCTGGGTCTATTGTCAGGTGTCACTGACAGCTTCTGCTTGCCAGTTTTCTATATGCTGAAGGGATTGTCTTTATTTTCTTTTTATCTTTGTTGGTTTATTTATTTTTAATCATCCCGTGTTAATGTGGTTTAATGATGGAGTGAAGGCATATGCAGGTATTCAACCAAACATCTTAGCTGAAGTCTGTGTATTTCTCGTAGTAAAATCTTGGTCATTCTATGTTTCAGTTAATTAAATTTTTATATATACATTCTGATTTGGGGATGATGTGAGGGAAGAGAGAGAGAAAGAAAGAGAGACTCAGACGGACAGAGACAGGGTGAGAGAGAGAGGCTACTGTGACAAATCTGTGGGTCTGTGTATTTGGAAGTCAATAGGAATTTAGCCCTGTTTTCTGTCTAAAAAGCAGGAGTGTCCAGACAATGGATCTGGAACTAGGCTAAGAATCTTTGAGGCAATGGCGCAGATCCAGTTGTGTTCAATTTTTAGTCCTTAGGCTGAAAGGGAAAATAACGTAAAACACATTTTAAAAAATTTCTGGCTGGGCGCGGTGGCTCAAGCCTGTAATCCCAGCACTTTGGGAGGCCGAGGTGGGTGGATCACAAGATCAAGAGATCGAGACCATCCTGGTCAACATTGTGAAACCCTGTCTCTGCTAAAAATACAAAAAATTAGCTGGGCATGGTGGTGCGTGCCTGTAATCCCAGCTACTCAGGAGGCTGAGGAAGGAGAATTGCCTGAACCCAAAAGGCGGAGGCTGCGGTGAGCCGAGATTGTGCCATTGCACTCCAGCTTGGGCAACAAGAGCGAAACTTCATTTCTAAAAAAAAAAAAAATGTTCTGAAAGTGGTGTTTTCTGATTTGCCCTCAGATAATTAGATATAGAAGGTAGCCATACATTTTTGGCTAACTCAGCATTCGTTGCTCCATTCAGCGAATTCATCTTTATATTCATGTTCTTTCTCTCCAGCTTAATATCCAAAATTTAAGTGAAAAATGCAGAATAGTTGAACTGAAAGAAACAGATCAACCACAACCTGCTTCTTCTTCCTCTCACCCAAAGAAAACCATTGTTAACATTTTGCTATATTCTCTTTATGTACTTTTCTCAGGTACTTTTATTCGAATATATTTTTGATCATAAAATCGTCTTAGACAATAAATTGTCAGAGAAGAACACCCACTCTTCTTACACTCCAGGCTTCCAGCTTGAAGGTGACTGACTTGGGAATCCTGTATTTTAACAAGATATGATGTTGATATGGAATCTTTTATTTGACTGTTCTGAGGTGTTCTCTTTTTAGCATACTCTCCTTCATCACCTTCTTCCCTGCTATACACACACATACACATTCACACATACACGCATTCTTTCTTTCTCTCTCACATGCACATTCTCATACGCAAATACAAGCATGCTCATACACATGTGCACACACACAGGCACGTGCATGCACACACTCACACTCATATGAACCAACATGCACACACCCACTCTCCTTCATCTCTTTCCTCCCTGCTACACACACATACTCTAACACTCATAATGCACATGTGCACACACACATATGTACAACATGCAATGTGTCAGCAGGCCATGTAGAAAATGATTGTTACTCTCCTAAAGGAAGGACACACACACTTTTGCAATGGAAAAAAACAGCTCTGCTTTTGTTAAAAAAAAAAAAAAGAAGTTTGTATTAGGCCTAGAAAGTAACTTAAAAAGTGTTTCTTCTTTTATCTAATCGGAACTTGTGTATGTGCACACACCCATGTGACAGAAAGAGCCAGGGAGAGAGGGAGGGAGAGGAGGTAAAGGCAAGAAGAGAGAGAGCGATTAAAAAGCAAGTGCACTGTGGCAAGCTCGTCTGGACTAATATTTAGATTTTTTTTGGTTCACGTAAAATTAGAATTTCTGTATTTTACAAGAGAGAGCAAATTGAATTGGTGTATTTACTACAAAACAGAGTAGAAAAAAGCATTGTGTAATTTTTCTGACAGATTATATTCAGAGCAATTTTGCTTTAACATTGGGTTGCCTAGATAATATTTAGATCTTTTTCGATTTGCTTAAATATATAATTTCTGTATTTTACATGAGAGAGCATATTGAGTTTTGTATATACTCCAAAACAGAGTAGAAAAGGTCATTGTATATTTTTTCGGACAGATTATATTCAGAGCAATTTTGCTTTTAACATTGGGGTGCCCAGATAATATTTAGATTTTTTTGATTCACATAAAATTAGAATTTCGGTTTTAACATGAGGGAGCATACTGAGTGGGTGTATATACTCCAAAACATAGTCGAATAAGGCATTACATATTTTTTCTAACTGACTTTATTCAGAGCCATTTTCTATTAATTTTGGGGCGCCTAGATATTGTTTAGATTTTTTTCGATTCGTGAAAAATTAGAATTTCGGTATTTTACATGAGAGAGCATATTGAGTTGGTGTATATACTCCAAACAGAGTAGAAAAGGGCATTGTATATTTTTTCTAACAGATTATATTCAGAGCAATTTTGCTTTTAACATTGGGGTGCCTAGATAATATTTAAATTTTTTTTTATTCATGTAAAATTAGAATTTCGGTATTTTACATGAGAGAGTAGACTGAGTTGGTGTATATAATCCAAAACAAAGTAGAATAAAACATTGTATATTTTTTCTGACAGATTATATTCAGAGCAATTTTGTTTTTAACATTGTGGTGCCTAGATAATATTTAGATTTTTTTGATTCGGGTAAAATTAGAATTTCGTTATTTTACATGAGAGAGCAAACTTAGTTGGTGTATATACTCCAAAACAGAGTAGAATACGGCATTGTATATTTTTTCTAAGAGACTATTTTTAGAGCCATTTTCTTTTAAATTTAAGATACCTAAATATTATTTAGATTTATTTCAATTCGCATAAAATTTGAATTTCGGTATTTTACGTGAGAGAGGATATCTAGTTGGTTTACATACTCCGAAACACAGTAGAATAGGGCATTGTATATTTTTTCTGACAGATTATATTCCGAGAAAATTTGCTTTTAATATTGGGGTGCCTCGATAATATTTAGATGTTCTTCGATTCGCGTAAAATTAGTATTTCGGTATTTTACATTAGAAACAGTATTGAATTGGTGTATATACTACAAAACAGAGTAAAAAATAGCAATGTATATTTTTTCTGACAAATTATATTCAGAGCAATTTTTTTTTTTAACATTGGGTTGCCTAGATAATATTTAGATATTTTTCGATTCGCTTAGATATAGAATTTCTGTATTTTACATGAGAGAGCATCTGGAGTTGGTGTATATACTCCAAAAAAAAGTAGAAAAGGGCCTTGTATATTTTTCCGACAGATTATATTCAGAGCAATTTTGCTTTTAACATTGGGGTGACTAGATAATATTTAGATTTTTTTCGATTCATGTAGAATTAAAATTTCAGTATTTTACATGAGAGAGTATACTGAGTTGGTGAATATACTCCAAAACAGAGTCGAATAAGGCATTGTATATTTTTTCTAACAGACTATATTCAGAGCCTTTTTCTTTTAAATTTTAGGCGCCTATAGATTATTTAGATTTTTTTCGATTCACGTAAAATTAGAATTTCGTTATTTTACATGAGGGAGCATTCTCAGTTGTTGTATATACTCCAAAACAGAGTAGAAAACGGCATTGTATATTTTATCTGACAGATTATAATCAGAGCAATTTTGTTTTTAACATTGGGGTGCCTAGATAATATTTAGGTTTATTTCGATTCACGTAGAATTACAATTTCGGTACTTTACATGAGAGAAAATACTGAGTTGGTGTATATACTACAAAACAGAGTAGAAGAGGTCATTGTATATTTTTTCTGACAGATTATATTCAGAAAAATTTGGCTTTTAACATTGGGGTGCCCAGATAATATTTAGATGTTTTTCGATTCGCTTAAATACAGAATTTCTGTATTTTACATGGGAGAGCATACTGTGTTGGTGTATATACTCCTAAACAGTGTAGCATAGGTCATTGTATATTTTCTCTGAAAGAATATATTCAGAGCAATAGTGTTTTTAACATTGGGGTGTCTAGATGATATTTAGATTTTTTTGGATTCACGTAAATATACAATTTCTGTATTTTCCATGAGAGAGCATATGGAGTTAATGTATATATTCCAAAACAAAGTAGAATAGGGCATTTTATATTTTTTCTGACAGATTATATTCAGAACAATTTTGTTTTTAACATTGGGGTGCCTAGATAATATTTAGAATTTTTTCGGTTCACGTCAAATTTGAATTTCTGTTTTTTACATGAGAGAGCCTACTGAGTTGGTGTATATACTCCAAAACAGAGTACAATAAGGCATTGTATATTTTTTCTAACAGACTATATTCAGAGCCTTTTTCTTTTAACTTGAGGGCGCCTCGATAATATTTATATTTTTTTCGATTCACGTAAAATTAGGATTTCGGTATTTTATATTAGAGAGCATACTGAGTTTGTGTATATACTCCAAAACAGAGTAGAATAGGGCATTGCATATTTATTATGACAGATTATATTCAGAGAAATTTTGTTTTTAACATTGTGGTGCCTAGATAATTTTAAGGTTTTTTCAAATCGGGTAAAATTAGAATTTCTGTATTTTACATGAGAGAGCATATTGAGTTGGTGTATATACTACAAAACACAGTAGAAAAGGCATTGTATATTTTCTCTGACAGATTATATTCAAAGCAATTTTGCTTTTAACATTGTGGTGCCTAGATACTATTTAGATTTTTTTCGATTCACGTAAAATTAGAATTTCTGTATTTTACATGAGAGAGCATATAAAGTTGGTGTATATACTCCAAAACAGAGTAGAATAGGGCATTGTATATTTTCTCTGACAGATTATATTCAAAGCAATTTTGCTTTTAACATTATGGTGCCTAGATACTATTTAGATTTTTTTGGATTCACGTAAAATTAGAATTTCTGTATTTTACATGAGAGAGCATAAAGTTGGTGTATATACTCCAAAACAGAGTAGAATAGGGCATTGTATATTTTTTCTGACAGATTATATTCAGAGCAATTTTGTTTTTAACATTGGGGTTCCTAGCTAATATTTAGATTCTTTTCTCTTTAGGTAAATTCAGAATTTCAGTACTTTACAAGAGAGAGCATACTGAGTTGGTGTATATACTACAAAACAGAGTACAATATTACATTGTATATTTTTTATGACAGATTATATTTAGAGAAATTTTGTTTTTAACATTAAGGTGCCTAGATAATATTTAGATTTTCTTGATTCGGGTAAAATTAGAATCTCTCTATTTTACATGAGAGAGCATATTTAGTTGGTGTATATAGTACAAAACAGAGTCAAAAAGGGCATTGTATATATTTTTTGACAGATGATATTCATAGAAATTTTGCTTTTAACATTGGGGTGCCTAGATAATATTTAGATTTTTTGCCATTCACGTAAATTTAGAATTTCGGTATTTTATATAAGAGAGAATATGGAGTTTGTGTATATACTCCAAAAGAGAGTAGAATAGGGCATTGTATATTTTTTCTGACAGATTATATTCAGAGCAATTTTGTTTTTAACATTGGGGTGCCTAGATAATATTTAGATTTTTTTTAATTTACGTAAAATTAGAATTTCTGTATATTTCATTAGAGAGCATACTGAGTTGGTGTATATACTCCAAAAAAGAGTAGAATAAGTCATTGAATGTTTTTTTTAACAGACTATATTCAGAGCCATTTTCTTTTAACTTTGGGGCACCTAGATATTATTTAGATTTTGTTCGATTCGCATAAAAATAGAATTTCGGTATTTTACATGAGAGAGCACACTGAGTTGGTATATATACTACAAAACAGAGTAGAATAGGGCATTGTATATTTCTTCTGACAGATTGTATTCAGAGCAATTTTGTTTTTAACATTGGGGAGCCTAGATAATATTTAGATTTTTTCGATTCATGTAAAATTAAAATTTCGGTATTTTACATGAGAGAGCATATTGAGTTGGTGTATATACACCAAAACAGAGTAGAAAAGGGCATTGTACATTTATTCAGACAGATTATATTCAGAGCAATTTTGCTTTTACCATTGGGGTGCCTAGATAATATATAGATTTGTTTCGAATTGCTTAAATATAGAATTTCTATATTTTACATGATCGAGCGTACTGAGTTGGTGTATATACTCCAAAACAGAGTAGAATAGGGCATTGTATATTTTATCTGACAGATTATATTCAGAGCAATTTTGTTTTTAGCATTGGGGTGCCTAGATAATATTTAGATTTTTTTGATTCACGTAAAATTAGAATTTCTTTATTTTATATGAGATAGCATATTGAGTTGGTCTATATACTCCAAACAGAGTAGAAAAAAGCATTGTACATTTTTTCAGACAGATTATATTCAGAGCAATTTTGCTTTTAACATTGGGGTGCCTAGATATTATTTAGATTTTTTTCTATTCACGTAAAATTAGAATTCCAGTATTTTACATGAGAGAGCATACTGACTTGTGTATATACTCCAAAACAGAGTAGAATAAGGCATTGTATATTTTTTCTAACAGATTATATTCAGAGCCATTTTCCTTCAACTTTGGGACGCGTAGTTATTATTTAGATTTTTTTCGATTCCCGTAAAATTAAAATTTCGGTATTTTACATGAGAGAGCATATTGAGTTGGAGTATATATTCCAAAACAGAGTAGAAAAGGACATTGTATATTTTCTCTGACAGATTATATTCAGAGCCATGTTGCTTTTAACATTGGGGTACCTAGATACTATTTAGATTTTTTTCGATTCACGTAAAATTAGAATTTCGGTATTTTACATGAGAGAGCATACTGAGTTGGTGTATATACTCAAAAACAGAGTAGAATAAGGCATTGTGTATTTTTTCTAACAGACTAAATTCACAGCCATTTTATTTTAACTTTGTGGGCCCTAGATATTATTTAGATTTTTTTCGATTCGCGTAAAAGTAGAATTTCGGTATTTTACATGAGAGAGCATATGGAGTTGGTGTATATATTCCAAAGCAGAGTAGAATAGGGCATTGTGTATATTTTCTGACATATTATACTCAGAGCAATTTTGTTTTTAACATTCGGGAGCCTAGATAATATTTAGATTTTTTTTGATTCGCTAAATATAGAATTTCGGTATTTTACCTGAGAGAGCATATTGAGTTGGTGTATATACACCAAAACAGAATAGAATAGGGCATTGTATATTTTTTCTGACAGATTATATTCGGAGAAACTTTGTGTTTAACTTTGGGGTGCCTAGATAATATTTATATTTGTTTCAATTCGCTTAAATATAGAATTTCTGTATTTTACATGAGAGAGCATATGGAGTTGGTGTATATACTCCAAAACAAAGTAGAATAAGTCATTGTATATTTTTTCTAACAGACTATATTCAGAGCCATTTTCTTTTAACTTGGTGCGTCTAGATGTTATTTACATTTTTTTCGATTTGCGTAAATTTAGAATTTCGGTATTTTACATGAGGGAGCATACTGAGTTTGTGTATATACTGTAAAACACAGTAGAATAAGGTATTGTATATTTTTTTAACAGACTATATTCAGAGCCATTTTCTTTTAACTTTGGGGTGCGTAGATATTATTTAGTTTTTTTCGATTCGCGTAGACTTAGAATTTCGGTATTTTACATGAGAGAGCATATTGAGTTGGTGTATATACACCATAACAGAGTAGAAAAGGCCATTGGATATTTTTTCTGACAGATTATATTCGGAACAATTTTGCTTTTAACATTGGATTGCCTAGATTATATTTAGATTTTCTCTATTCGCTTAAATATAGAATTTCTGTATTTTACATGAGAGGGCATATTTAGTTGGTGTATATACTGCAAAACACAGTAGAAAAGGGCATTGTATATTTTTTATGACAGATTATATTCAGAGCAATTCTCCTTTTAACATTGGGGTGCCTAGATAATATTTAGATTTTTTTCGATTCGCATAAAATTAAAATTTCGGTATTTTCCCTGAGCGAGCATACTGAGTTGGTGTATATAATCCAAAACTAAGTAGAATAAGGCATTGTATATTTTTTCTAACAGTCTACATACAGAGCCATTTTGTTTTAACTTTGGGGCACCTAGATATTATTTAGATTATTTTCGATTCACGTTAAAATATAATTTCGGTATTTTACATGAGAGAGCATACTGGTTGGTGTATATACTCCAAAACGGAGTAGAATACGGCATTGTATATTTTTTTCTAACAGACTATACTCAGATCCATTTTCTTTTAACTTTGGGGCACCTAGATATTATTTAGATTTTTTTCGATTTGCATAAAATTAGAATTTTGGTATTTTACATGAGAGAGCATATTGAGTTGGTGTATATACAACAAAACAGAGTAGAAAACAGCATTGTATATTTTTTCTGACAGATTATATTCAGAGAAGTTTTGCTTTTAACATTGGGGTGCCTAGATATTATTTAGATTTTTTTCGATTCGCTTAAATATAGAATTTCTCTATTTTACCTGAGAGAGCATAAGGAGTTGGTGTATATACTCCAAAACAGAGTAGAATAAGGCATTGTATAATTTTTCTTACAGACTATATTCAGAGCCATTTTCTTTTAACTTTGGGGCGCCTAGTCATTTTTTAGATTTTTTTCGATTCGCATAAAATTAGAATTTCGGTATTTTACATGAGAGAGCATATTGAGTTGGTGTACATACACCAAAACATAGTAGAAAAGGGCATTGTAAATTTTTTTTTCACAGATTATATTCAGAGTAATTTTGCTTTTATCATTGGGGTGCCTGAAAAAATTTAGATTATTTTTGATTCACGTAAAATTAGAAATACGGTATTTTACATGAGAGAGCATACTGAGTTGGCGTATATACTCCAAAATAGAGTAGAATGAGGCATTGTATATTTTTTCTAACACACTATATTGAGAACCATTTTCTTTTAACATTGGGGGGCCTAGATATTATTTAGATTTTCTTCGATTTCCGTAAAATTAGAATTTCAGTGTTTTACATGAGAGAGCATACTGAGTTGGCGTATATACTCCAAAACCAAGTAGAATAAGCATTGTATATTTTTTTCACAGATTATATTAGTAGAAATTTTGCTTTTAATATTGGGTGCCTAGATTATATTTAGATTTTTTTCGATTCGCTTAAATATATAATTTCTGTATTTAACATGAGAGAGCATATGGAATTGGTGTATATACTCCAAAACACAGTAGAAAAGGGCATCGTATATTTTCTCTGACAGATTATATTCAGAGCAATTTTGTTTTTAAACTTGGGGTGCCTAGAAATCATTTAGGTTTATTCGATTTGGGTAAAATTAGGATTTCTGTATTTTACATGAGAGAGCATACTGAGTTGTTTTATATACTCCAAAATAGAGTAGAAAAAGGCATTGTATATTATTTCTAACAGACTATATTCAGAGCCAGTTTATTTTAACTTTGTGGCGCCTAGATGTTATTTAGATTTTTTTCGATTCACGTAAAATTAGAATTTCGGTATTTTACATGAGAGAGCATACTGAGTTGGTGTATATACTACAAAACAGTGTAGAAAAAAGCATTGTATATTTTTTCTGACAGAATATATTCAGAGCAATTTTGCTTTTAACATTCGGGTGCCTAGAAAATATTTAGATTTTTTTCGATTCACGTAAAATTAGAATTTCGGTATTTTACATGAGAGAGCATATTGAGTTGGTTTATATACTTCAAACCAGATTTCAAAAGGGCATTGTATATTTTTTCTGACAGATTATATTCAGAGCAATTTTGGTTAATACATTGGGGTGCCTAGATATTTTTTAGATTTATTTCGATTCGCTTAAATATAGAATTTCTGTATGTTACATGAGAGAGCATATGGAGTTGGTGTATATACTCCAAAACAGAGTAGAATAGGGCATTGTATATTTTTTCTGACAGATTATATTCAGAGCAATTTTGTTTTTATCATTGGTGTGCCTAGATATTATTTAGATTTTTTTTGATTCACGTAAAATTAGAATTTTGGTATTTTACATGAGAGAGCATACTGAGTTGGTGTATATACTCCAAAACCGAGTAGAATAAGGCATTGTATATTTTTTATGACAGATTATATTCAGAGCAATTTTGCTTTTAACATTGGGGTTCCTAGATCATATTTAGATTTGTGTCGATTCCCTTAAATATTGAATTTTTGTATTTTACATGAGAGAGCATATGGAGTTGGTGTATATACTCCAAAACAGAAGAGAATAGGGAATTTTATATTTATTCTGACAAATTATATTCAGAGAAATTTTCTTTTTAACATTGGGGTGCCTAGATAATATTTAGATTTTTTCGATTCGGGTAAAATTAGAATTTCTGTATTTTACATGAGTGGGCATACTATGTTTTTGTATATACTCCAAAACAGAGTAGAATAAGGCATTGTATATTTTTTCTAACACACTATATTCAGAGCCAGTTTCCTTTAACTTTGGGACGCCTAGATATTATTTAGATTCTTTTCGATTCGTGTAAATTTAGAATTTCGGTTTTTTAAATGAGAGAGCTTATGGAGTTGGTGTATATACTGCAAAACAGAGTAGAATAAGGCATTGTATAGTTTCTCTAACAGACTATATTCAGAGCCAGTTTCTATTAACTTTGCGGCACCTAGATATTATTTAGATTTTTTTCGATTAACGTAAAATTAGAATTTCGTTTTTTTACATGAGAGAGCATATTGAGTTGGTGTATATAATCCAAAACAGAGTAGAAAAGGGCATTGTATATTTTTTCTGAACATATTATATTCAGAGCAATTTTGCTTTTAACATTCAGGTGCCTAGATAATATTTAGATTTTTTTCAATTCACGTAAAATTAGAATTTCGGTATTTTACATGAGAGAGCACACTGAGTTGGTGTATATACTCCAAAACAGGGTAGAATAAGGCATTGCATATTTTTTTTGACAGATTATATTTAGAGCAATTTTGCTTTTAACATTGAGGTGCCTAGATAATATTTAGATATTTTTCGATTCGCTTAAATATAGAATTTCTGTATTTTACATGAGAGAGCATACGGAGTTGGTGCATATATTCCAAAACAGAGTAGAATAGGGCGTTGTATATTTTTTCTGACAGATTATATTCAGAGTAATTTTGCTTTTATTATTGGGGTGCCTGAAAAAATTTAGATTATTTTTGATTCACGTAAAATTAGAAATACGCTATTTTACATGAGAGAGCATACTGAGTTGGTGTATATACTCCAAGAGAGTAGAATAGGGCATTGTATATTTTTTCTTACAGAAAATTTCCAGAGCCATTTTCTTTTAGCTTTCGGGTGCCTACATATTATTTAGATTTTTTTCAATTCGCGTAAAATTCGAATTTCGGTATTTGACATGAGAGAGCATACTGAGATGGTTTATATACTCCAAAACAGAGTAGAATAAGGCATTGTATATTTTTTCTGACAGATTATATTCAGAGCAATTTCGTTTTAATATTGGGGTGCCTAGATTTTATTTAGATTTTTTTTCAATTCGCTTCAATATAGAACTTCTGTATTTTACACGAGAGAGCATATGGATTTGGTGTATATACTCCAAAACAGAGTAGAATAGAACACTGTATATTTTTTCTGACAGATTATATTCAGAGCAATTTTGTTTTTAACATTGGGGTGACTAGATTATACTTAGACTTTTTCGATTCGGGTAAATTTAGAATTTCTGTATTTTACATGAGAGAGCATACTGAGTTGGTGTATATACTCCAAAACAGAGTAGAAAATGGCATTGTATATTTTTTCAGACAAATTATATTGAGAGCAATTTTGCTTTTAACATTGGGGTGCCTGGATAATATTTAGATTTTTTTTGATTCACGTAAAATTCGCATTTCTGTATTTTACATGAGAGAGCATACTGAGTTGGTGTATATATTCCAAAAGAGAGTAGAATAGGGCACTGTATATTTTTTCTAACAGACTATATTCAGAGCCATTTTTTTTTTTTTTTGCTTAGGGGCGCATAGATATTTAGATTTTTTTCGATTCACGTAAAATTAGAATTTCGGTATTATACATGAGAGAGCATATTGAGTTGGTGTATATACTCCCAAAAAGAGTAGAAATGGGCATTTTATATATTTTCTGACAGATTATATTCAGAGCAATTTTGCTTTTAACATTCGGATGCCTAGATAATATTTAAAATTTTTCGATTAACGTAAAATTAGAATCTCGGTATTTTACATGAGAGAACATACTGATTTGGCGTATATACTCCAAAACAGAGTAGAATGAGGCATTGTATATTTTTTTAACAGACTATTCTGAGAACCATTTCTTTTAACATTGGGGCACCTAGATATTATTTAGATTTTATTCGATTTCCATAAAATTAGAATTTCAGTATTTTACATGAGAGAGAATATTGAGTTGGTGTATATAATCCACAACAAAGTAGAATAGAACACTGTATATTTTTTCTGACAGAGTATATTCAGAGCAATTTTGCTTTTAACATTGTGGTGCCTAGTTAATATTTAGATTTTTTTTTGATTCATGTAAATTTAGAATTTCGGTATTTTACATGAGAGAGCATACTGAGTTGGTGTATATACTCCAAAACAGAGTAGAATAAACATTGTATATTTTTTTTGACAGATTATATTCAGAGCAATTTTGTTTTTAATATTGGGGTGCCTAGATTATATTTAGATTTTTTTTCAATTCGCTTCAATATTGAATTTCTGTATTTTACATGAGAGAGCATATGGAGTTGGTGTATATACTCCAAAAAAGGGTAGAATAGGGCATTGTATATTTTTTCTGACAGATTATATTAAGGGCAATTTTGTTTTTAACATTGGGGTGCCTAGATTATATTTAGATTTTTTCGATTTGGGTAAAATTATTATTTCTGTATTTTACATGAGAGAGCATACTGAGTTGGTGTATATACTCCAAAACAGAGTAGAATAAGGCATTGTATATTTTTTCTAACGGACTATATTGAGAGCCATTTTCTTTTAACTTTGGGGTGCCTAGATAATATTTAGATTTTTTCGATTCATGTAAATTTAGGATTTCGGTATTTCACGTGAGAGAGCATATTGAGTTGGTGTATATACACCGAAACAGAGTAGAAAAGGGCATTGTATATTTTTTCTGACAGTGTATTTTCAGAGCAAATTTGCTTTTACCATTAGGGTGCCTAAATAATATTTAGATTTTTTTCGTTTCACGTAAAATTAGAATTTCGGTAGTTTACATGAGAGAGCATACTGAGTTGGTGTATATACTCCACAACAGAGTAGAATAAGGCATTGTATATTTTTTCTGTCAGTGTATATTCAGAGCAATTTTGCTTTTACCATTTGGGTGCCTGGATAATATTTAGGTTTTTTTTGATTCACGTAAAATTAGAATTTCTGTATTTTACATGAGAGAGCATACTGAGTTGGTGTATATACTCCAAAACAGAGTAGAGTAAGGCATTGTATATTTATTCTGACAGATTATATTTAGAGCAATTTTTCTATTAACATTAAGGTGCCTAGATAAAATGTAGATTTTTTTCGATTCGCTTAAATATAGAATTTCTGTATTTTACATGAGAGAGCATATGGAGGTGGTGTATATACTCCAACACAGAGTAGAATAGGGCATTGTATATTTTTTCTGACAGATTTGATTCAGAGCAATTTTGTTTTTAATATTGGGTTGCCTAGATCGTATTTAGATTTTTTCGATTCGGGTAAAATTAGAATTTCTGTATTTTACATGAGAGAGCATACGGAGTTGCTGTATATACTCCAAAACAGAGTAGAATAAGGTATTGTATATTTTAACTAACAGACTATATTCAGAGCCATTTTCTTTTAGCTGTGGGAGGCCTAGATATTATTTAGATTTTTTTCGATTTGCGTAAAATTAAAATTTCGGTATTTTACATGAGAGGGCATATTTAGTTGGTGTATATACTGCAAAACACAGTAGAAAAGGGCATTGTATATTTTTTATGACAGATTATATTCAGAGCAATTTTTCTTTTAACATTGGGGTGCCTAGATAATATTTAGATTTTTTTCAATTCGCATAAAGTTAGAATTTTGGTAGTTTACATGAGAGAGCATATTGAATTGGTGTATATACTCCAAAACAGAGTACAAAAGGGCATTGTATATTTTTTATGACAGATTATATTCACAGCAATTTTGCTTTTAACATTGGGGTGCCTAGATAATATTTAGATTTTTTTCGATTCGCGTAAAATTAAAATTTCGGTATTTTCCCTGAGCGAGCATACTGAGTTGGTGTATATAATCCAAAACTAAGTAGAATAAGGCATTGTGTATTTTTTCTAACAGTCTTTATTCAGTCCTGAATGTAATAAAATCTTTTTTATTATTGAGCTATTCTACCAAAAGTATTAAAACATGTAGTTAAACTCCCAGTAAACACTATTTTTACCCAAATCACAAACTGCCAATCCCTTAAGTCTTGAGCTCCCAAGGGGAATTAGGAACCCTCCTGTGGCATTCCTCTTCTAAACGTCTGCTGAACAAAACTTGATGTTGCATTTTCAAAGAGCCCAAATGGATTACTTTTATGAAGTTTGGGGCAAATGAATTACACATGTATATAACCCTCCCTCAACACCCAGAAGGTATGCGGACATGCAGAATTCAAAAGTCTGAGGGTGACTGTGCTCAGGGGGTGAAGGGATGCTTAGAAACCACCTCTTTGAGGAGGAAGGCAGGACGTTCAATAAGAGCGGGTGGCTACCAAAGAACTAAATTTTAAAGCAACAAAGGTGAGTCCATCTCCCCGCAACCACAGGCATCCAACCCAGGAACACCTGGCTCCGCCTGGATGGCTGAGGTGCAGCTGGAGGGGGACTGAAAGGGTCAGACCATGGGATTGTTTTCCACTTTGGGCTTTTACACAGCAGTTTTGAAGACAAAAGGGCTTTTCAGCTAGGTTTGGTTCACCGTTCCCCTCCTCCCAGGCCCAAGCTTGGTCCCCAATGTCCCCAGCAATGCTTTGGACGTCCCTCAGTTTGCTGTTTTTTTGGGGGGCCACTGCCCACCCCTAGGTTGCGTTCTGTCCCTCCTAGAGAGAGGTGCATGGCCATGACATTCCAGGGAGCAAAAAGGGAGGGGCGAAGGGGCAACGACACCCTTCTAAAGTTTCACCCCAGGAAGGCATCCCACTCGGCCCAGGAGGCGCCCTCAGGCTACAACCTTCCCGTGAGCCTCCTCCCTTTGCCCCGCCCCTCAGCACGGGGGAGGGGCGCTGTGCAGCCGGCGCTCTCTGATTGCCTGCCGCGTCAGGGTTCCACGCCGGGATTGTGCTGTGGGCAGCTGTCCGCACCTGCGTGCACAACGTGGAGAACCAGCGTTGGGAGTTGCTGGAAGTTGGAGGTGAGGGAGCGGTCACTCGCAATGAGCGCGGGCGGCACTGGGCGCAAGGTGGAGAGCAGTCCCTAGTCTAAGACTTTCCATCGCCCTTCGGCACCGCCAGTACCACGGACTCCACCCTGCTGCGGCCCCTCGGCGATGCGGTGCAGCTGCCACTCGACCAAGTGGGTTCAGGTACCACGAGGCACCGAGGCGTCGGGCACGCACCCTCGCTGCCCTTTGTGGCCATGGTGCCACCAGACCGGGGGCCTGGGAGAGGGGTGGGGACTGGGGCCCGCCACTGCTGGAAGGGAGGGGAAGACAAGCCTGTCCCAGTGACCTCTAACTTCCGCTGGCCTCCTCTCTGCCTCCATGCCTCTGGGGCATGCGCCCCAGACCCCCATCCGTCGCCCAGGGCCGGGGTGATCCAGGGGTCGGTGCTGGCGACAGTCTCGGCGAGGGTCTTCATGTAGACTTGAGGGTGTGCGTGCTGGTCCCTGCCCTCTGCCGCAGTGGGGCTGGGACTCAGCTGTTGGGTCCCTTCGGGTGCACAGGCTGGGATGTAGACGGAGCAGAAGTCTGTGCTCCGGAGAGGCCGGCGTGGTAGTGCCTGCCTGGCAGGTGGCTCTGAACGACCCCCGGAAAGGCTGAGGCGTGGGTCTAGGCGTGAACGGTGCATTAGAGATGGTGTCCATGAGTGCGAGGGGCACAAAGAAAGCCCCCTTTCCACAGTAGAGTTCTGACTCCACTTCTAAAATACTTTTCTGCACGCCTCTGTACCTCATAAATCTATTTTATTATTTTTTGCAATGGAAAAAAACAGCTCTGTTTTTGTAAAAAAAAAAAAAAAAAAAAAAAAAGAATTTTCTATTAGGCCTAGAAAGAAACTTAAAAAGTGTTTCTTCTTTTATCTAATCGGAACTTGTGTATGTGCACACACCCGTGTGACAGAAAGAGCCAGGGAGAGAGGGAGGGAGAGGAGGTGAAGGCAAGAAGAGAGAGAGCGATTAAAAAGCAAGTGCACTGTGGCAAGCTCGTCTGGACTAAGTGAGAAGCAGGCGGTTGTGGTGATGAGATAGGAGCTTGGAATGCTTCCTGGTACCAAGACTGTCATAAGTGGAATTGGGGTCTGAAAAAGTGACAGCAAAATTCAGCGTTCCTTTGACAACCACTCAGAAAATAGAATGTGAGGAAGCAGGAGGAAGGGAAGGTGTGGGGCCAGCCATGAGAATGCACCCCGCTGCTCCACGGATGCCTAGAAATGCTGGTCACTTATAGGGCACAGGTGAGGGGAAGTCTGGACTGGTGGCAGTAGTGCTGCCAAGCCATGTAGCCTGCTCTCTCAAGGGTGAATGTTCTTGCATAAGTAGTGGGGAAGATTATTCCCTAGTTCATATAGGCCCCATTTGTCCTAGACACAGATTTTAATGTTCTCAGGTGATCGCTTGCTTGATTGTCTGTGTAAAAGATCAGCAATCCTTTTTTTTTTCTGGAAAGGTCTAGGCAGTAAATATTTTAGGCTTGGCAGCCCATATGGTCTCTGTCACAGCTACTCATCTCTGTGGTTGTGGTGTGAAAGCAGCCATAGAAATGGGTAATAAAGGAGTGGGGCTGAGTTCCAAAGTACTTTTATGAGAACTGAAAATTGCATTTTATATAATTGTTGACATGTCCCAAAATATTGTTACTTTTTTGAATTCTTTCACATTCGTGGCTCATGAGCTGTCTGACAAGAGACGACAGGCAGGAATTGGTGGATGGTCCATGGTTGCCCAAACCCTGTGTCCAAATCATGGCATTGTACAAGCAGGAGGGATCTCTGACCCTCTCTTTTTTTCCTCTTTCCTTCTTTTCAGTTTCTCATTGTGCTGATTTGGAAACCAGAAATCGAAAGCTCTGGGAAGTGAACTCTTTCTGACTTAACCTGTTAGTGGCAGTGTTAGGATAAAATTTCAGGTCTCAAGGAGCACTTCTTAGAGCCCAGATCAGACTGAATGCTGCTTTTGTGATTGCAGAAGGCATACCATCCTCTGGTACACTAGCTCCTTAGCGTCACCCTGAATCTGAAACTTAGTTCTTCATAAAGTCTTTTGTTCCATGATTCCTCAGTGCATCATTTGCTAATTTGCGCCAGTTATTCTGTTTAACACAACTGAGATATAGACATAAGCAAAGTTCCTACCCTTTAGGAACTCACTTCTTCAGGGCCTGGTTTTGATCATCCAGACAAAGCTACTTAAATGTAGTTTTATCCTTAAAAGCAAAATCGGCTGCACTTATGTAAGTTACAATAATAATTAGAATTTAGGAAAAATCCATTCTTAAAACAAGAAGGCAAAGAGAATAAAAAATAAACATCCAAGTCACCCTCTGACTGTGCGTTGGTTTTAAAACAACAAGACTATTATTTTAAGTGAACACAAGGAAAATTTTGCTGCCAAGCGAGTACAATTTCTAACAGGTGATACATCGACTCCTCTGATTCCAGACATTTCCGAAAGTGCCCTTACTACCTACATTACTTCCTTCTGTAAAGCTCTACTGATTAAGACTTTATCTTTTGTGGTTGGATTTTTGCTTTTGGAATTACAATTCCAAAATTTTGCTTTGGGAATGAATGTCTCCCCATGTTTGCCAGGGTAGTCTCCAAAGCCTGACCTTATGATCTGCCTACCTGAGCTTCCCAAAGTACTGGGATTACAGATGTGAGCCACCACGCTGGGCATTTTTTTTTTAATTACACTGAAGACTTTTGAAAGGGTTGTGTGTTGTATGAACTCCCTCCTCACCCAATTCTCATGGATGGGAAAATGCTGCTGCTTCATTTTAAAGCTAATGAGCTGCCTGAACAGGAACTTTTAATTAACCATTTAAACCTATTATCTCACGTCCCTGAAGGCTGGAGAACACGGGAACTGCTATCGCATCTGAATACAATCCAAAGGCAAAAGGCTGTGGCCAAGTTGAAATAATGGGGCAGATAGAAGCGATAAAGACTGGAGCTGGGAGTGGCCCGTACTTCAAGTTAAGCCAAACAAAGGTGTTTGCATGTTTTATATGGGCCAAATAGGAATTCCATAATAGAGAAAACCATTGATTTTAAGGAGGACGCTGCCCTGAAAAGCTTCCTGCCAGGGGTAAGGAAGAGGCTGCCCAGGACCCCCAGAGGCAGGTGGTAGGAGGGCTCTTAGTGGCTTCCTAGAAACTGTATTACCTGAGGTAGTGAACTGCTGTCAGAGATCCCTACCAGGAGAATTTCTCAGGAACGCATGAGAAAGGGCCCAAAACTGCATGACTGCTCCTAAAATGTGACACCATAATACAGCTGAACTATTCAATAAAGCCCTATCTGTTCCTCTGTCTCTCCTTTCTCCCTGCCCCTATCCAACCCTAGAAGAGCCAGAAAGCACTGCTAAGAAGTAAGGGTGGGTGGTCATAAACAAACACACTGCCCTCCTTTCCCTTCCCACTGTGGGTTTCTCAGGCTGAGGCTGTCACAGAGGAGGAGGGATGAAAATTGTTTTCGTTGATATTTTATCATGAACATTTATGAACGTACAACAAAGTTGAAAAAACTTTACAGTGAACACTTTAACTGTATCTTCACCAACTTGGAGTCTTGTTTTATCTCATGTCCATCCATAGATCCATCTTTCTATCCATCCAGTAATCCATTATAGTTTTGAGGCATTTTAAAGTAAATTGCAGACATCAGTAACTCAACGTGCATTAACTAGAATTTGGTACCTTTTTTTTCCTTTTGGTGTAAAGTTTACAAATGATGAAATGCAAAAATTTTAAGTATGTATTTACCGAATTTTGACAAAAGTATACATATGTGTAACCCAAAACTCTATCAAATAAAGAACATTACTATAATCCCTGATATGGTTTGGCTGTGTCCTCACCCAAATCTCTTCTTGAATTGTAGCTCCCAGAATTCCCACGTGTTGTGGGAGGGACCTGGTGGGAGAGAATTTAATCATGGTGACAGTTTCCCCCATACTGTTCTTGTGATAGTGAATAAGTCTCACAAGAGCTGATGCTTCTATAAGAGGAAAGCCCTTTTGCTTGTTCCTCATTTCTCTCTTGTCTGCCACCATGTAAGATGTCCCTTTGACTTTCTGCCGTGATGATGAGGCCTCCCCAGCCAGGTGCAACTGTGAGTCCCTTAAACCTTTTTTGACTAAAGTACCCAGTATCACGTATGTCTTTATCAGCAGTGAAAAAACGGACTAATACAATCCCAGAAAGTTTCCTCATGACTTGTCTCAGTCTCCAGCTCTGTACCCTTGGATTTTTTTCATTGTAGACTAAGTTTGCCAACTTTAGAAATTCCACATAACTTGAATCATGTTGTGATAACCCTATATATAAGGCTCCCTTCAGTCCACAAAATAATTTTTATATTTATCAGTCAGGTTACACATATCAGTATCTCTTTAATTTTTATTGATGAGTAGTATTTCATGCTATGAAATAACGTAGTTCGCTACCTGATCCTCTATTTGTGGTCACCAGAAATATTTTCAACTTTTGATTATTATGAGTAAAGCTATTGTGGTCTTCTGTAAGTATTTTTATTAACATGTATTTTCACTAATTGGGGTAGATTCCTAACTCGGAAATTTATTATAGATGAGATGTATATTCGTTCTATAAGAAAATTCCAGAAATTTGACAAAGTAGTTGTACTGTTTTATAGTCCCATTAGCAATAGTTATAGTTGTGCTGTATTCTTGCCAACATTTGGTGTTTAGTCTTTCCCAACCTAGTTATTTTGTGGGGTGTGTAGTAGTATCTCACTGTGGTTTTAATCTGCATTTCCTTGATGTTAACCATTTTGTCCCACTTGTATATAATCTTTGCAAAGTGGCTCCCCCAATTTTTTCCCCTTCTAAACAGTAATTGTTCTCTTTTTTTCTTTTAGTTGTTCTGTCATCCAGGCTGGAAGGCAATGGTGCAATCTTGGCTCACTACAGCCTCTGCTTCCTGGGCTCAAGCGATCCTCCCACCTCAGTCTCCCAATTAGCTGATACCAGGCTAACTTTTTGTATTGATATTAGCCAACATACAAGGCTAATTTTTTGTACTTATACTAGGTATCAGGGTCTCACCATGTTGCCCAGACTAGTCTCAAACTCCTGGCCTTAAGCCATTCATCCTCCTCGGCCTCCCAAAGTACTGGCACTACAGGTGTGAGCCACTGTGCCCAGCCTTATTTTCAGGTTATAAAACTGTTTTCTATATTCTGGAAATCAGGCTCTTTACTGAAAATAGATTTATGACCATTTTCTGTCAGGCTGTGGCTTGCATATTCTTTTGTTTAATGTATCTTTTAATTTTCCCGGACACATTTTCTGCAAAATTCGTGTTAGTTTTTGTTGTATTTTTCAGATACTTTGTTCATTTCATCTAAGTTGCAGAATTTGTCACCATGACGTTGTTTATGATAGTCTCTTATTATCCTTTTCACGTCTGCAGGATCTGTAGTGATAGTTTCACTTCGCTTTCACTTCTGATATTGATACTGACCATTTGTGTTTCCTGTCTTTTTTTCATGATCAGAGTAGCTTAAGGTTTATTAATGTTGATATTTTAAAACAACCAGCTTCTTTGCTTTGTTAGTTTTCTCTATTATTTTGTCTGTCTTCAATTTGGTTTATCTCTGCACTTTTACCTTTATTGTTTCCTTCTTACTACTTCGTTGGAGTTTTCTTTGCTCTGTGTGTGTGTGTGTGTTTTCAATCTTCTTTAGGTGAACATTTACGTCATTGATTTTAGACCTTTCTCTTTTTCTTCTATTGCAGTATAAGCATGTACGGCTATACTTCCCTCTGGGAACTCCCATAGCTGTAATTCATAAGTGTTGGCATGTTGTATTTTGATTATCCCTTAGAATAAAATATTTTATATTCTACCTTTTGATTTCTTCTTGGGCTTGTGTATTATATTTAATCTCCAAGTACTTGGAGCTTTCCTAGTTCTCTTATTGTTAATTTCTGTTTTAATCCTATTGTGGTCAGGTAACATACACTGCATGAATTCAATTTGATTTAATCGATTCAGTCTTGTTTTACGACCTAGCATGTGACCTATCCTAGTGAACACTACATGTACTTGAAACATACAGTATTCTGTGGTTATTGGGTGTCGTCTTCCATTGGTTTGTTTAAGATGGTGGAGAGTGTTGTTCAGGTCATCTGCATCTTGACTAAGATTTTGTCTAGTTTATCTATCAACTGCTTGGGAGATGGGTATTAAAATCACCAATCAAAATTGTGGATTGTTTGTTTATTCCTTTAGTTCAATTTTGTTTTGTGCAAATTGATGCACAAATTATTTTTAATCCATTTTTTTGATGAAATGACTCTTCTGTAATCATGAACTATCCCTCTTTATCTTTGGAAATACTGTTTTGACTTAAGCACATTTTATTTGGTATTAATATAGCTTCTTCACACTTCCATTGCTGACTGTTTGCATAGTATATCATTTTAAATGTACTCATTTAGGGTCAGGTACAGTGGCTCACACCTGCAATCCCAGCACTTTGGGTGGCTGAGGCAGGTAGATCACTTGAGGTCAAAAGTTTAGGACAAGCCTATCCCATGCAGTGAAACCCCAGCTTTCTTAAAAATACCCCCACATTTAGCTAGGCATGGTGACAGGTTTCTGTATTCCCGGCTACTCAAAAGGCTGAGGCAGGAGAATTGCTCGAACCCAGGAGGCGGAGTTTACAGTGAGCAGAGATTGCACCACTGTACTCCAGCCTAGGGGATAGAGTAGGACACTGTCTTAAAAAAATTCAAATGTACTTATTTAGACCTACGTATATTTGTCTTCTTTTTTTCTATTCAAAGCGTGTATTTCATATACAGCACTGGGTCTTGTGGGTTTTTTAAATCAATTCTGGCAATCTCTGCACTTTAATTGGAGTATGTGGTATGATTCAATAACATTTAACGTTATTAAATATAGATTTATTAGTGGTAGAATGATGTAATTGGATTCAAGCTTACAATTTAATGGTTTGTTTCATTATTTTGTTTGTTTTCGTTTGCATCCCCTTCCCCACTTTTTGTCCTGTCCCTTTTCTCCTGATGTCTTTTGGACTCTTTAAATACTTTTAAAATTTCATTTTAAACTATCCATGACTTATTAGATGTAGTGGTTGAATATTCCTTATCTGAATTCCTTGGGACTAGAAGTGTTTTGGATTTTAAACTTTTTTCATATTTTGGAACATTTACATATACATAAAGAGATCTCTTAAAGATATAACTGAAGTCTAAACACAAAATTCACCTATGTTTAAGTACACCTCATACACATAACGCAAATAAAATTTTACTTATTTTTAGCAATTTTGTGCACGAATCAAAGTTTGTATATATTGAACCATCAGAAAGCACACATATCGCTATCTCAGCCATCGATGTGGATGAATTTCAGATCTTGGAATATTTTGGATTTTGGGGTTTATGGATCAGAGATGCTCAACCTCTACCTGTTTTCATTGTTGATTATTTTATGTGTTAAAATATGTAAAAAAAGGGTTAAGTTTTCAGCTGAATGAGATTTTTGAGTTTGGAAATTAAACTAAACAGGATTTTTCTTAAGTTCCAGGATACAGGTGCAGAATGTGTAGGTTTATTATATAGGTATATGTGTACCATGGTGCTTTGCTGCACCTATCAACCGTTCATCTAGGTTTTAAGCTTCACATGCACTAGCTATTTGTCCTAATGGTCTCCCCGTCTCACCCTCCTCTGACCCCCAACTGGCCCCAATGTGTGTTGTTCCCTCCCTGTGTCCATGTGTTCTCACTGTTCGACTCCCAATTATGAGTGAGAAAGTGTGGTGCTTGGTTTTCTGCTCCTGTTTTGAACTAGACAGAATTTCTTAATATGTTAAATTGCTCAGTGAAATAGAAAATATCAAAGATTCTACCCAACAGGTGGGTAAGAATGAGTCCACGTAGCAACTTTGATAAAGTGAAGGGAAATAACAAACCATTTCTGATTGCTCCCTGCCACAGTCAGTGCATTCAACCTTTTTACTGTCCTTTTATTATTTTTCATTGTTCTTACAGTCATTATTATTTTTCCCCAAATGAAAAAATAAAAGTGGTGGGATTGATAGTGAGGAAACAAAGACTGACAGCTGCCCATACACCTGAGTTTAACTTTTGAGAAATATAGTCAACATGATGATTTTCACACAGGGCTAGTAGGCCTTCTGCATCTGTTATAATTCCTGTTATGTTGTGGACAGAAAATAAATTTTTCTCTCCATGGGAACCTGTTAGTGATACTTGAGAACAATGTCAACTGTAGACCAAAACCGAATACAAGTGGAAATATTGTTTCATTTTTTTTGCAGTATTCCTTTTTTAAGACCTGAGATAGGAGGATAAAAAAGGAAAGAACTATTGACATGTGCAACAACATGGCTGAATATCAAAAACATTTTCTTGACTAAAAGAAACCTTACATATGGGGTGATCGCAATATAATTCTATTTCTATCAAACTTTAAAATCTGTGCTGAAAGAATATTTAAAAGTATATTTGGGTTCGGGACCGACTAAGAGGAGGCAAAACTGAACTTTCTAGTCTCTGCTGTGATCCAAAACCCATGCTATAAACTTTGTACACAGTATCTCATTTAATCCTCAAAATCACCCTAACAGGTAGTTACTGTCACTTCCCCTGCTTCAAACAGAACATAAAGCTCAGACAATCCAGGTACTGTGTTTTTTTTTATTGTTGGTTTTGTTTTTGAGATGGAGTTTTGCTCATGCCACCCAGGCTGAAGTACAATGGCATGATCTCGGCTCACTGCAAGCTCCGCCTTCTGGGTTCAGGCAATTCTCGTGCCTCAGCCTCCCAAGTAGCTGGGACTACAGGAACGCACCACCATGCCCAGCTAATTTTTTGTATCTTTAGTAGAGATGGGGTTTCACCATGTTGACCAGGATGGTCTCGATCTCTTGACCTCGTGATCCACCTGCCTCGGCCTCCCGAAGTGCTGGGATTACAGGCGTGAGCCACCATGCCTGGCCCGGTACTGTGTTTTACACCTACTTAGAAGTCACCAATTCCTAAAGTTCTATAAAATGTTCTAAATAAAAATGAATAAAGTAGGCAAAAAAGACCATGTAAATAGCATTTCTACAAATATCTCCTAAGACAATTTTCACATCGATGTCCAAAGACATTTACAAGAACGTTTTCCACAACACTGTTTAAAATAATAGAAAACTACAAGCAACCTAAATGTCCATGGAAGAGTTAGATTCTTTCTCTTATTTCCGTATAATGCAATACTGTGCTGATGTAGAGATATCATATTCATTTTTAAAAATTACATTCACCTTCTTCTTATGGATCCAAGGAGATATGTTAGAGAATATCTATTGCATTTGGACATAAACATAAATACAAAGGAAATAGTAGGGGCTCTCTACAAGTGGTTATATATTGGAAGAGGAAGAAGAGAAAAATAAAAGGGATTATGAACTTGTATATGCTTTGGTAGTGTCTGGTTTTGTATATAACTTGAATTTTTCATAAATATATTTTACAGTCTGCATAATTACTAGGTAAGAAGACAAGTAAGTCACTTTAGTAAAAGGTCTTCCAATTACTGCAACTGATTTCTACAGCCAGAATGTTCCCAGAACCTGAAAAGAGGAAGCACTAGAAATGGAAGGCAGAAATACTGACACTAGAGGGCCAGAGCTGGAGAGGGTGGATCTAATGCAGCAAATCCATCAGCAGTTCTCATCACCATCTTTGAGAAACCTCAAAATTTTCCTTGTTTAATCAATGAGTTAAATTGAAAACAAATCCATGACAGTGGTGCATGAGAAAGGTTACATGTGTCCCGAATAATAAGTCTGTGCACAATATAAATTAAAACATACCATTTTACATTCATAAGATTGACAAACAAAAAGTAAAAGCCTAGGAATATCAAGTGAAGCCAAACACAAAACAAGTTTCCCCACATTTCCTGTGGTAATACCAATTGTTACAACTACTTTAAACAATTGGAAATTCATAGTAAAAATGAAGACAAGCCTCCCCTACAATTTACCAATCCCTCTTCTGGGAACACAGTAAGAGAGATTCTTCCCAAGAAACCTGTAAACAAATGTATATGGCACTATGCATGTAATTGTACATTGTGGTATTTTCATATGGTAAAGTATTATTCGGCAGGGAAAGTAAGTAGACCAGAGGTAGACATTTCAATATCAATAAGTTTTAGAAAAATAAAATGGAGTACAGGAAGCTGCAACTATATCTGTAATGCTTTGTTTTGCCAGGAAAATAAAGGGACACGTGGGGAGGGCAAAGGACAACAAAAACTAAACAATCTGAAACACATGCAGAAAAATACCCATATTTAAAAATTTTCCATTGCTGCTTATATTAGTTTCTGTCTTTTCTATACGCTTGAAGTACTTGATAATCAAGAAAATATAAAAGGCATAGGAAAAAGTATTCTGAGAAAATACATCGAAAGGTTTATGGTTATTAGATTTGGTAAGATTTTAAATGACTTTAATTTTCTTTGTTATATCTCTCTATATGTCCTAGTCATACCATATTAAATGTGTGTTTCATTTATGACAATAAAAATGTATTATTTAAAAACTCATATATATGCAGTTTTATCTGACATATGATGAAACTCTACGAAACATAGATTCAGCAAAAATACTGAGAACAAGAACAAAAATAATGATATTAAGAGTTGTTGACTTTTGGATGGAGCTATGAGTGACTTTACATTTATCTCTAAACTCGATTTTTCTATAGTGGGCAAATAAAATATTTGTGAAAGCTAGATTAAATAGAAAGCTATAGGTTTTAAATGAAAAGGAATTCAAATAATTTTCCAGCATGATAAAATGTTCATATTCCTAAATATGAACTACTTTACAAAAGCACCAGTGATTTTAAAGAAACATTAGATGATTTTTAAAGGAAGTAAGTTATGATACTGCAGTTTATAGTGATACTGAGTGTTTGCTAGCTCCACTAATCAGGATATTAAGTTAATAGTATATAATATGCCATAAAGAAATTATATGAGCAGAGGTTACTGCAAAAGGAGAACACAATGATTTTAAGTGGGCTGGTGACCTGAATTTCTTCCAGTGAGGGGAAACATCAGAGTCATTTGATCAATGAAGTGCCTTTTATAAATCACCAGGAAACCTCCTATGAAGGCTTTAAGAAGATGGATTTCTTATGACTTCTGATGTATGTTCCCATGAAATTTTTCCATTGCCACCATGGGCCTGCCCAGCCTAAGAGATGGAAACTGTGAGTCCAGCCCACTGACGCCCACCATCAGTAAGAAGATTGCACACTGAGGAGGCCATGACCAGCCTGCTGACTGAAATCTATACTGTAAAAGGATGATGCTGCTCCAGCAATCCTGAAACCCTGCCCTAGGATCAATGCAAAGTGGTGTCAACCTTAGAATTTCAATATGCCTAGGCAGATAGTTATCTTTAAATATAAGAACGGTATCATTTTCTGGAGAAACCAAAAGAATCCAGAAAAATTCTACAGTAGTCTACTCTGCCCTTCCTCCCCGTTCCGTCTTGTTAGTAACAGCCAAATCCAGGCACAAAGATGTCCTAACTTCTACACCTGAGGTTGCCCACAATGTGTGCTAGGTGATGCATCTTATAGAGCACATATGCAAAGAATTATGGGATCTGAAAAACAATAACTCAGGCAGAAACATTAGGAATTAGTGCCCCTAAGTGAACCAGTGGGAAAAAAGGAGGCTTAGAGAGTTTAAACAACTTTCCCCAGTAGCTGATAAGTTACGGTGGCCTTAGACAAGCTGACAAGAGTGGTAGCAAAAAGGCTTCAAGGATTACAAATTGTTCTACTATAAGGTTTTAAAAAGGTTTCAAAGGCAAAGAAGAGCAAATGAAGCCATGAATTTTACAATCTATATATTTTTAGCCCTTTCTCTTTTTTGCTCTTCTTGAGTAAACTAATTAGACCCTGCAAACACATTCCCACCCACAATGTGGTCTCCATTGCTTTAGGAACTCACCTCTGAGCAGCCAGAGGAAATGCAGCTGACCCCTTATCTAGTTAACAACCTTTTATACTCTGCCCTTTCGCTTTGCTTTCTCCATGCCAACATAAGACATACAAAGATTCTTCTGCCTCCAAGATGCTGCAGCTTTCTTGTCAGCTAGTTACCCCCAGCTAAAAATAACTGTTCCACATACTCAGAGATATATGGCAATCAAGCAACCAAGTGCCCCTTTTGCCAATGACATGTTTTTAAAAAATATGTTCAATGA
Organism: Callithrix jacchus; assembly: GCF_049354715.1. NCBI lineage: Eukaryota > Metazoa > Chordata > Mammalia > Primates > Cebidae > Callithrix > Callithrix jacchus. The sequence goes on from NC_133510.1 coordinate 137,050,215, forward strand.
GCGGCTCTTTGAAAATTATTCACTTTTTTTCTGAGTTGCAAAGGAAAACGAAAGGCAAATTATGGCTCTATAAGCAACTGTTTGCACATATCCCATTAATTCGCCATCCACAGGGCTATTGACAACTAGCTCTTTTCTCTTGTCATTTCGCTTACCAGGCAGAAATGATTACAAACTTAATTTCTTTGGGGGGTTATTTAGGTTAGAGAGGGCCCCTTGATAATGCAGAAGTCATAACGGCCACCAGACACAGGAGAACAATAGCTCCCAGTGCTTCCACAATGGAGAGAGAGATAACTGAATGTCATATTCGGAAGAAATTCAAACCATCATTGATTTTTTCAGATGAAAAAACTGAGGCTCAAAGAGGTTAGGGGGTTAACCAAAGTCAGTCAGTGTTTTAGTTTGCAGCAAAGCTGAAAGCAGGCGCTAAGCATTCTATATACAATGCCCTTTTCTACTCTGTTTTGCAGGATATACACCAACTCAATAGGCTCTCTCATGTAAAATGCAGAAATTGTAATTTTATGCGAATCGAAAAAAATCTAAATAATATCTAGGTGCCCCAAAGTTAAAAGAAAATGGCTCGGAATATAGTATGTTAGAAAAAATATACAATGCCTTATTCTACTCTCTTTTGGAGTATATACACCAACTCAGTATGCTCTCTCATGTAAAATGCCGAAATTCAAATTTTACGCGAATCGAAAAAAATCTATTTTTTCAGCCAAGTGGCTCACTTGGCTGTTCAAGGGAAAAATTCTTGCAAATGCAGCTCTTATTATTTGCCAAATGTTCATGCACAAATGCATTTATTTTACCAAGAGCGTAGTGTTGGGTCATTTAAGGAGAATGGGAAAACACCACTCACAATTGAAGAGGCAAAATAGCATACAGATAGCACTCCAGAGCTTGCAAACCCCTTCATATACACTATACCAATGGTACCTCACACTGACTGCGGAGAGGCTGAGATGATGAGAAAGGGCAGGTATATTTATGATTATTTTTACAAGTAAGGTTAACTTAGACAAAGTAACTCTCTCCAGGTCACAACTCAAGGAAGCAATACATTTCTGTGATGAAAATACAAGTCTTGGGGCTTCTGATTTTATCATGTGTCTATCAAAATCCCCCACCTGCCAACGTTAAGCCATACAATGTAGAACATAAAAACCATACAGCCTCTGAAACAGAGGAGGGGGCGAGATCAAAACTCATTTGAACTTACATAATCATATTTTATCAATTCATTATTAGTCCACTATGATCATTGTGGTCATCATTAATAGACAAGACGTGTTGAGCAACTACTACCTGCCAGACCAAATAGGAAGGACTTCATCTGTGCTGTTTCACTGAACCTTTACTTTCAACAAAGGTGCTCTTAAAAATCAGAATGATGAAAGTACAGATGAGAAAATGGAAGCTGAGAAGGCTTGAGTTGCCTAAACCTGCTCCTAAATCCTAGCCTTTTTCCAAGGCCACTCTACTAGACTTGCTTCTGTGGGATCTATTGTATTCATAGTCAAATACCAATAAGGCCAAGACAATGAGTACTTTTGAGTTCTTCTGGGTTTTGGGGAAAATTTAAACAATGTCTCCCAATCTCCTGAATGCATTGAATGTATTCACCTGATTCTGAATAAAGACTGTGTTTTCTGGTTTTCTGGTGAACTGCTCAAGGTTTTATAGACTTGTTGAGGAGGTGGTGTTTGATTTACATAGTGTCCAAATACGGGTTGGACCAGGTGAGAGCTTTACATAGCTCGTGAGGAAGCTGGCTATCCACCCGAATCTTCTTATGCATATAGGTTTTCTACTTGGCCAGTGCATGTTGTCTGTCCCTTACTGCACTTGTGGTTGATAAAGAAAAAGGAAGATGAAGCCGTCAGGTTGAGCATGCCTGGCACCCAAGTAGCTTCCTATTGTTACAGCTGCTGGCATTCGCCTGTGCAAGCTTCCAGCTTGCTTGTCTATATCTGCAGCTCGATTTTACAGGCCACTCTTTGTTAGAAATGGTTTTGGGGCTGCTTTTTATTCAAAGGAAACCTTACCAAAGACTTGCTTACTTTCAATCTCTGACTCAATAATTCCTTTAGAACTCCTGTATCAATGGGACTTCTGGATTACAGTTGAAGTAGTTTTGGCTGATCATCAACTCTGCCTCCACTTAACAGTGAATGCTTTTATTTTCTATGTTTCAAGGAGGGTCTCTTTGCTTCTTGCCCTTCTTCAGAATAGCAGTGTGGAAATTGCATTTAGAACACCTGTTGGGCACAGTGGCTCACACCTGTAATCCTAGAAATTTAGGAGGCTAATATGGGAAAATTGCTTCAGGCCAGGAATTTGAGAGCAGTCTGGGCAACATAGCGGTACCCCATCTCTCAAAAAAAAAATTACTGGGTGTGGGGATGCATACCTGCTGCCCTGTTGGCCCAGCTTCTGTCAGGAGGCCATGGCAGAAAGGTCACTTGAGCTCAGGAGTTTGGGGCTGCAGTGAGCTATGGGCATTTAAGCAGCCAGGGTGGGCATTGAGGCTGCTACGACCAGAACTTTAGTAATAGCCTGCTGTGCATAGGTATGTAGTTTGCACCTATTTCTGCATGTGTACATTGTTTAAATAGTAGGCACATATTTGTATACGTGTACATACGGTGTTATCATGATACATATATATTTTCATAATATGTGCACTATACATATGTACCTAATACATACCTAATGTGTACAATACGTACTTTTTGGTGATATTACACGACATATATGTATTAGTGTGATTATATATCTTACTGTGACTATATATATTTTATCACTGATATTTTAAGGAATGTGCATTCCTTTATTTATTTTTATTTCAGTCCTGAAATTGACCTTTATTTTTAAACGTCAGACTGGTAATATGCTGATGTTGTCAAAAGGCTCACACTCAGGTTTGAGTGGGGAAACCCAATCGTCATACTTAGGAATTAAAAAAGAACTAAAATAGACGTAAAAAAATGCACATGGGTACTTTTTAACCAGTAGTACCAGGCACCCAAAAATTAATGCTTTCAAGTGAAATAAGAAAAGATCACAGTTCTTATTTGGGCTAGTGCTTCTGATAGGCATAGCAGGAATGAATGAATGAATTTTATTAACATATTTAATAAATAAGTAAAGAACTTTACAAGATAATTTGAGATAGTGATAAGTACCATAACATCAGTAAAATGGGGTCTATGATAAGTGAATTAAATATTTACGTGAATACCTAATACATTTCCAAACTTATTGTGGTCAAAGGGCTCCTGATTCCCCTTACCACCAACTTCTCACTAGGGGATGCTTCTGAAGATTGCGAGGTTTGGGAAGTTTTGAAGACGTTATTTGAGTTGAGATATGAATGATGAAGTATCTGTATGCATTCCAGGTATGGAGGTGGCAAAGCATTGGTTTTGGGGTGGAAATGAGTTTAGGGTGTTTGAGACTGTCAGTAGGAAATGTTGGAATGTATCCAGAGAAGAAATAGTAGATGAGGCTAGAGAGGTGGAAAGGGCCTTGATATTTTAGGGTAGAATAAGGAGTTAGGATGTCACTTTAATGATGGCAGCAAGTCTGTAGAGTGTTCTAGGTCTGGGGATTGATGGCCTCATGACTCTGGCTACTGTGTAGTGATGACTGGTAGAGGTAGAAGAGAAAATGGTGACCTTTCAGAGCTGTTGTCTGGGTAAGAAACCATAGTAGCTGTGTAGATGGAGCCTGGGCCAGCTTTAGCAATGTACTTTGCAGACAGAGCTAAGAACTTAAGTGTGGATTCTATGTGGAAGGCAGGAGATGAGTAGTCAAGAGTTGATTCCTAGGTTTTAGTTGAGCAACTGAAGGTATGATGGTTCAATTACTAAGATGGGGAAAATTCGAGGAGAAGTTGGTGGTGAGGGGAATCAGAAGATACCTTTTGGCCACAATTGGTTTTAGATACTTATTAGATAGTCAAGTGAGGTGGTTTAGTGGGCAGTGGAATAAATATCTGTAGTTCAGTGGTGAGGTCAAGATTAAAATGACAAAGGTAGGTGGCAGCAACAGAGCTGACTTCAAAGCCATGAGACAGGATGAACTCCCTACAAGGGGAGGGGCTAAGTTTACTTCCTTAAATTGAGAAAGTTGGACAGGATGGTGTTTAAGGTCTCATCTTCTTCAAAAAGTTAACTGTTTATTGAATTTCAGAGAGTCTCTGTAAGAAACTTGAAGTGATGGAATTTTTTTTGTAAAATGCTGTAGCTGCTTTAAAATAATGAAAAGGATGAATGGGAAGAAATACAGACATTTAAGTATTGGAAATCTGTATTTATTCTGAAATGGCTTGTTTACAAAGCATAATATGTAACTGCGATCAGATATCCTTTTGAAAGTGAAAATAATCTTCATTTTGTAAGGTTTCAGTTAAACCCAATTGGTGGTCAATATGAACTTATTTTTATCAAAACATTTTAAACAGCTTTATTGAGGAGTCAAGTGACACCCAAGCTGCACATATTAGAAGTGTAAAGTTAGATGTTTTCACATAGGTATTCAGCCATAGAGCTGTCACCACTAGAGATAATAGACATACTTATCATCCCAACAGTTTCCGTGTACCCTTCAGTACTGTCTCCCTCCTGCCTCTGATCCATAGGCAACCACTGATAAGCTTTTTGTAACTGTAGATTACTTTTCATTTTCTAACTTATATAAATAGAATCATACAGTAGGTATTCTTTTTTCTGGCTTTTTTCATTCAACGTGATTATTTTGAGATTCATCCATGGTGTTTTTTGTGTCAGTAGTTCTTTTTCTTCTGTTTGCTAAGTAATATCCTATTGTATGTATATACCAGATGCATTTTTGCAGTCATAATGAAGTTAGACTACCTTCATTTTTCCCTTCAGTGGGTCTCAGGATTTGCTGGTATTATTTGTAATCCTGAAAATTTGAGACAAGTCTCAGTTAATTTAGAAAGTTTATTTTGCCAAGTTTGAGGATGCACCCTTCTTAGACAGTCTCTGGAAGTCCTGATAACATGTGCCCAGGGTGGTCGGGACACAGCTTAGTTTTATACATTTTAGGGAGACGTGAGACATCAGCCAACATATGTAAGAAGTACAATGGTTGTGTCCAGAAAGGCAGGACAACGTGAAGCAAAGACAGAAAAAAGACTTGAAGTTGGAAGGAGCTTCTGGGTCACAGATAGGTGAAAGAGAGGAGTGCTTGCATTCTTTGAGTTTTTGATTAGCCTTTTTAAAGGAGGCAATCAGCTATGCATGTATCTCAGTGACAGGCAGGTTATCCCTAAGCAGTTCCCGGCTTGGCTTTTCCCTCTAGCTTAGTGATTTAGGGGCCCCAAGATTTATTTTCCTTTCACACACCAAAGAGACTAAAAATGTGAGTACATATACACACAGAGACACATTCCAAACTCTCTTCATAGAAGGGCTTCCTTGTTCTTGTATTCATCCCCTTCATCCTGTTCAGGGATGAGCTTTCTGCTGGCTTTCATTTACCAGAGCAAGCTTGACAGTGCTGTGGATAGGAAGCAGGCCCACCCTTTCTGTGTGTTTGTGTTCTGTGTGATTTTTTTGGGAATGTGTGTATGTTGTTGAGCTTTTTTTTTTAAATATAGATTGTGTTTATGTCAGGAGGTTGCCTAAAATAAAACTGAAGCTTCATAGTTTAGCCTTTAGTTGTGTTTCATAGTTTAGCAGTTATGGATTCAGTTAATCTAGTACCTCTGATTTCACAAGAGAGTATAATAACCCTTTGCTCAGTTCATAGGAATTTTGTATAGTTGGTTACGACAGAGATCAAAATGAGACAAACACTCATTCACGTGGTAAGTAGATGCTTACCTTTAATCTCTGTGGTGTCTTGATTAAATCACTTGCTTTCTGCTTCTGTTTCTATGCATTTGGAAAAGTTGACTGCTTTCTTGTTCCTGTGGATGATCTGAGAACACACATGAGTTAATCACCCTCTGGCTGTTTTTAACATCATGAGCTTACATGCAGTTTAAGGATTTCTGGGCTCTCTGTGCTGTTATCTGGGGTTGTCTGAGGAGGAATAGAAGCAGATACGGTAGGATGATGACACAGGTTAGCATGCAAGTGCAGTAAAGAATTCCATTTTGGATGTTTTTAGAATTTTCTGCAGGATGTTCTGTTTTCTAGGTAATTTGTAGATTTTTACACTGCTTTATAAAAAGCTCTTTCCTCAATTGGTAGCTTTGAATTCTTCTTCAGTATTTATGGGAAGTCATATTCTTGATTTAGATGTTCTGCTTTACCTTACCAAAGATGACTCTACCAGTTGTGAAGCCAACAAGGAAGAAGATCTGCTGCTCTGGGTATCTAAGAGATCACTTCATCTTGGTACTTATGAGACTGCCTCAGTCTTTGTGATGGCTGTAGAGTATTCACTCCATCGACTGAATGTAACATGTTTTAGTTGTCCCCGCCACTTTTCCTGTTATATCTATGCTGAAGTACATAATACTTACATGCAAATACATTATCTCTCACATTTCCAAATTGTTCTCCATTAACATTTTATCGTTATGTACTTCCACCAACAAGGTTTTAGTGTGTCTCTTTCCTTATACACTCAACAATACAGAGTGCTACTAGAGTTTATCTGATTGGCGAAAATGTTATTTTCTTCTGATTTTTAACTTATATATCTCTTATTACAGAGTTTGGGCATCTTTTCATGTGAATGAGTCATTTGTAATTCTTTTTCTGAGGACTCACTGTTCGTATGTGCAACCTATTTCTCTATTATATGGTTACTGTTTTATTGATGATATGTAGGAGCTTTAGATATATTAAGCAAATTAGCTCTTGGCGATATGACTTATACTGTTGCTTTTAAGTTTGTTGTTTGTCCTTCGATGTTGCTTACCGTGTTTTGCCATGAGGGGATTTTTTATATTGATGTACAGTAATTACATCTAATTTTAAAAATTTCTTTCAAATTTTGTGTTACACTCAAAACATTGCAGATATTACGTTTATCATATTTTGAATACCCACCTCAGCCTCTCAAAGTGCTAGGATTACAGATCCAACAGTGGCTGGAGCCACTGAACCCAGCTACTCAAGGCAAATATTGAGCCAATGTACTTGGCCATCCAAGGTTTTACCCTGAGTAGGGGAGCTCTGAGCACTGGCATCGGAGGGAGCAGTCTCTTGGATGAACTGTGGGATATACACATTTTCTAATGGGCAGAGCATTCCAAGGCTTCTCATTCACATCTTCTACAACTCCAAGTCTTGGGATGCCTCAAACCCATACTCTACATGGGCTAGCCTTCATTGAGCAGCTAGTGTGGGGCAGACAGGCCAGGGTGGGCACGCAAGAGGAAGGAGACCCAGACTTTGCCTCAAGGAGATCACATTCAAGCAGGAACAGAATTACTCCAGAATGTCAGATCAAAGGACCAAAGCCTCTGATTTTTTTTTCCTTTATTTCTTCTCTCTCTAACTCTCTTTCTCTCTCTCTCATTCTCTCTTCCTCTCTCCTTTCTTTCTCTTTCTTTCTATTTTTCAAGATAGAGTTTTATTCTTGTTGTCCAAACTGGTGTGCAATGGCCTCAGGTGATCCACCCACCTAGGCCTCCCAAATGTTGGGATTATATGTGTGAGCCACTGGATCTTGCCACCTCCAATTTTCACAGAAAGAGGCACAGAAAAATTTGGCACCCAACAGAAATGAGTTCAAATATCAGTTTCCCTAGTTCTTGGCTCAAGCTTTCCGGTTCTCAGTGATTTCCTATGAAAGGGAATGAGAGGGGTCTGTGGTGACAAAATCATGGCAGGCAAGGTGACACTCACCTGCAATCTCAGCAACTCAGGAGGTTGAGGTGGGAGGATCGCTTGAGGGCCTACCTGGGAAACATAGGGAGACCCCAACTCAAAAAAAGTAAAAAGGGGGCATGGTGGCTCATTCCTGTAATCCTATCACTTTGGGAGCCCAAGGCAGGTGGATCACTGGAGGGGTCAGGAGTTTGAGAACATCCTGGCCAACATGGTGAAACCCCATCCCTACTAAAAATACAAAAATTAACCAGGCGTAGTAGTGCATGCCTGTAGTCCCAGCTACTTGGAAGGTTGAGGCAGAAGAATCACTTAAACCCAGGAGGTGGAGGTTGCAGTGAGCTGAGATCACCCCACGGCACACCAGCCTAGGAGGCTTTACAGAGCGAGACTCCAACTCCAAAAAAAAAAAAGAGAGAAAGAGAGGAAGGGACATCAATCAACAAACATTGGTGATGAATAGGGTAGTGGTGCCACTGCCTGGCTAAAATATATATATATATATATGTATGTATGTATGTACATGTATATATCTATATATATGCATATATTTATATATGTATATATTTGTATTTTTAGTAGAAACTAGGTTTCTTCATGTTGATTAGGCTGGTCTCAAACTCCTGACCTCAGGTGATCCACCCACTTTGGCCTCCCAAAGTACTGAGATTACAGGTGTGACTCACCGCACATGGCTCTCCTTTTTTTCTTTTTTTTTTTTCGAGAGGGAGTTTCACTGTGTCTCCCAGGCATGAGTGCAGTGGTAAAATCTCAGCTCACTTCAACCTCCCCCTCTCAGGCTCAGGCATTTCTCCAGCTCAGCCTTTCAAGTAGCTGGAATTACAGGAGTGTGCCACCACAGCAGGCTATGTTTGTATTTTTGATAGAAATGGGGTTTTGCCCTGTTGACCAGGCTGGTCTCAGACCCCTGACCTGAGGTAATCCACCGGCATTGGCCTCCCAAAGTGCTGGAATTACACACAGGAGCCTACCCCACCCCCATCCAAGTAAGTTTCTTGATTGCACAGAATGTATGGTGATATTGGTGGACTTATGGACATCCTCTCCAGCATTGAGTGTTGTGTCTTGGGTGTGCTGTGTTTTTGTTTGTTTTTTTTGAGACTGAATCTCACTCTGTTGCCAGGATGGAGTGCAGTGGCATAATTTTTTCTCTCTGCAACCTCCACCTCCCAGGTTCAAGCAATTCTCCTGCCTCAACCTCCTGAGTAGCTGGGACTACAGGCACCTGCCACAATGCCCAGCTAATGTTTTTAAAAAGTGTTTTTAGTAGAGATGGGGTTTCACCATGTTGATCAGGATAGTGTCAATGTTTTGACCTCGTGATCCAACTGCCTGGGCCTCCCCAAGTGCTGGGATTATAGGCATGAGCCACTGTGCCCGGCATGTGCTCTGCTTTTAAACTCTTTTTTTTCTAATATGGGGTAGACTTGAAAGTGTGCCTTGTTTTCATAGCCCTCATGCAGCTTGTTTTGAACTGTTTTATGTTCACAGTTTGGGATATATTAGGCAATATTGCTGAGCTGTCCTGTCAACCTGAATTTGAGCCCTTTATCTGCCAGTAACCTTGCCATGTGATTATGAGCAAGGTATTCTAGCATCTCTGTTCTTCAATTTCTTTATCTGTAAAATGCAGACTATGCCCAGCTCATAGCACTAGTGTGAGGAATAGATGAAGATATGTGTAGATCACTTTTACATGGTATGTGACACTTGGTAGGCACCAAATCATTATTGCTGGGAGTATAAGTACATTCTTGCTTGTCTACACACACACATACACACACACACATACAGAAAGAGAGAGAGAGAGAGAGAGAGACAGAGAAATTGCAGAGATTATACAAAACGTTCCCATGTACCTGTACCCAGCTTCCCTTATAATTAACATCTTACATTAGTAAGGTGCATTTGTTAAAATTAATGGACAAATATTGAGATGCTTTTATTAACCCAAGTCTCTACTTCATTCAGATTTCTTGGGATTATTCCTAATGTCCTTTCCTGTTCCAGTGTCTCATCTGGGACATAACATTCCATCTCATCATCATTTCTCCTTAGGCACTCTTCCTGGCTGGGTCACTCGAGTTTCTTTTGATTACATTGAAATTAAATTTTGGTGCAGACAATGAGATCTCTGTTACAGAATTCTTAGGTTAAAATTTACTCACAATGGCTGGGTGCAGTGGCACATGTCTGTAATCCCAACACTTTGGGAGGTCGAGGCGGACTCATCACTGGAGGCCAGGAGTTTGAGATCAGCTTGGGCAACAAAATGAGACCCTATCTCTACTAAAAATAGAAAAATGTTTGCCAGGCATGGTGGCACACATCTGTAATCTCAGCTACTCTGGAGGCTGCGGCGTGAGAATTTCTTGAAATCAGGAGGTGAAGGTTTCAGTGAGCTGAGACTGTGCGACTGTATCCCAGCCTGGAAGATGAAGCCAGATTCTGTCTCAAATAAACAAACAAACAAATAAATAAATAAATAAAAGGCAAACCTTATTCACAAAATTATTATAGGGCACCTGGTTGTAGCGCCTGAGCTGGATGTGTAGTAGCCTCCCAAGATCTTAACCTAAAGTCTGCCCTACTGTGGCTAAACCTGCTTGTATGCCAGAAAGCAGACCCAAGCTGCCGAAAACCACCTGTACCTTATCCTGACCCATTTGTCCTCCCCCATCTTTTGGTAAATAATGTCCATTGAAAAATGCTGGTTGGGCCTACATGGTGACCTGAGTGATAACACATCTCAGGAATGTGTGGGGGCATGGGGTAGGAAAAGGAGGCCACTGTGTTTTTTCTAACAGTCACCTCAAAACTGCTGGTGCCTTGGTGATGGAAGGGTGTCACCCCAACATGTTAGCTGAGCTGTGTGGTTTCCCTGAATGTTAATAACTTTCACTGCTTTGGCTTGTGTTTCCTCCTTGATATCACCAACTAAAAAAATGTCAGAATTTTTTGGTTTCTGGTGCCAAATCCAAGCTGGTTTATCAGAAGACACCCCCTGCAAGACAATGGAGTCTGTGTGCTGGGGCAGAGCCGCTTTCCCTTTGACACTGGCTCTTTTCTAAGAACTGAAAATAAGCTGCAGAGGCTGTGACTTCACTTTTCTTGGAACTCCTTTACATTACTCCCAAAAATGCAGAAAATCCTCATTTAGCAGCTTTTGGATTGCTGAGTTCTCTATTTCTTTCTGTTGCATATTCTTGTAATGCTCAAATTTGACTGACAAATTCTTCTGCATGAGGTGAAGCAAGAGGGGGAAGGAATGACCATGTGAAGGAACTGAGTGCTTTGTCACTTGGCCTTTTTGTGGTTTAATGGTTGATGAGAAAAAGGACCTAGAAGAGACACTGTGTGTAGAATGGCTTCCAATTCCAAGGGTCACAACCCTGTGATCTGTTGGCCAGCAGTTGGCTAGGGCTGAGGCAGATGAACACCAGGCCAAAGCCCAAACTTACAGAGCATATGCAAGGACAAGGAGAAAATGCATTTTCAGCCATAATGACCTACATTTAGTTGACACTTTGGAGCTTGTGCAAAAGGACATCTTCAAGGGGCCTCTGCCTCCTTGCATAAAGGGAGATAGTGATGTCAGACAAACCTGGGGTCCGGTCCTGGTCCTGTTGGTTCCTTTTTGACTTTGGCCTTGAAAGTCAGTCTGTGAAATGGAGATCTCTTCCTTTGAAGGGTGGTACCTGGTAGGTTCTTGGGAACTGAATTAATGTTCCCCTCTTAAGAGTGGGTCTCTGTAGACAGGCACATATGCTGTTCTGAAATCATCTGTTGTTATCTCTGTCTCTGTTGGAGGTGCTTCCAGTGATATGTGATTGTTTCTTACTTATCTCAGTATCCCTGCCCAGCATGGGGTCTTACATAACATACATGGGCAGTCATTCAGTGTTAGGACTGGCTGGGTTTTAGGCTGGAAGACAGTGGAAATATACAAGCAAAGGCAGTGCCTTGCATTTACACGTGGCCTGCAGCAGTATTCAAATGAAAAGAGCTCCCTGCTTAGAAGGGCCTTTTGAATTGGGCCCCCTGTATAGTTTATAGTTAACCTGAGGATGATGGCTAGACTGTTGGGGAGTGCTCTTTAAGTACAGAGGGAAGACTTGGTAAAGACATAAAAGCATGGAGGAAAAGGAGATAGTCAGCTGAGTCCAAAAAATGATTCATGTTGTTTGTTCACAATCTGAAATGAGAGGCCTTCAAGATTGACTCTTGATAAAGAATGCAAATTCAGCTGGGCTCAGTGGCTCACACCTGTAACCTCAGCACTTTGGGAGGCTGAGGTGGGCAGATCACCTGGAGTGAGGAGTTCAAGATCAGCCTGGCCAACGTGGCGATATCACGTCTCTACTAAAAATGCAAAAATTAGCCAGACATGGTGTGTGTGTGTGGGGGGGGGTGTGCCAGTAATCCCAGCTACTCAGGAGGCTGACACAGAAGGATCAGTTGAACCCAGGAGGTGGAGGTTGCAATGAGCTGAGACTGCTACTGCACTCCAGCCTGTGCAACAGAGCAAAGCTTTGTCTCAAACAAAACAAAACAAAAAGAATGGAAGTTTAACAAAGAATGAAGTGCCAGGGACTGTGAAAGAAGCCGTCTCATAAGTTGCTTCATTTTACTGTCCCTGTACCCCAAAGAGGTGCATTTCCCCTGTCCCCTTTCACAGCCATGAAAACTGCAGCCATGGAGATGAAGTCCTTTGTCCAGGGGCTCTCTCCAGTCACAGAGCCAGGTTATGAACCAGTAGGTGCCCCTCATCATTAAGGACACTTGTGGGTGGTCAGGAGCAGGCCCTTCCATACAGCAGCTTTTCCCCAGGGCAGCTCTGGGAGCTGAAGATCTCTGCACAAGCACTGGCACACTCTTCTGGTCTGTGCTCGGGAAATAGAATGACAACCAGTCACCAGAAAGCAAAGGCACAGAATGAAGCAAAGAAATAAAATGGGGCCGTGAGAAGCTTCACTCCTGTTTACCCAGGAATTCTGCCCATTTTGGCCAGGCCGAGGTGGGGGTGGAGAGTTGTCAGATTTGTCAACCAGAAGGGTTCTGAGGAGCTTGCAGTGGGGCCAGCCCCACTGTTCATTCATTGGATAACGTTGGGTGGGTTATTTCAGTGCCCTTACTTCTGGATGAAGGGGGGTCAGAGAGGTTAAATAATTCATGGCTGCTAGCTGGAATCCAGTGCTTAAATGTTCAGTTTAGTGGCTAATGCCTGTAATCCCAGCACTTTGGGAGGCTGAGGCGGGTGGATCAGCTGAGGTTAGGAGTTAGAGACCAGCCCGGCTAACATGGTGAAACCCCATTTCTACGAAAAATACAAAAAATTATCTGTGCGTGGTGGCACATGCTACTCGAGAGGCTGAGACAGGAGAATCGCCTGAACACAGGAGGCAGAGGTTGCAGTGAGCCAAGACTGCACCATTGCACTACAACTTGGGCAACAAGAGCAAAACTCCATCTCAAAAACAAAAGGAAACCACAAAAGTTCACTTTATTTGTCTTTCTGTGGCCAAACGCCTGCTGGGTTCCAGGCTCTGGGGATACACGAGGTGAACGAGATGCATGGTTGCTCCCTGTGCGGCATGGTGACTTCTTGGACCTCCCATTCCTCTTTATTGTTCCTGTTTAAGCCCAAGAAAGTACTGTGCTTTTAAGAACGTGTGTGGTTAGATTGGGCTCACCTGGTTATTCAGGCCAATCTCCCTGTCTCAAACCCCTTACTAATCCCACCTGCAAAGTCCCTTTTGCTACATAAGGTGACATATTCAGAGGTTCTCAGGATTAGGACATGGATATTGTGTGGGGAGGAACAGTCTGCCTATCTAGTCAGCTCTTTAGACCCTGAAGATGTGTGCTCATCCCAAATACAAAATACATCCACCCTGCCCCAAGGCCTCATGCCATTATAACATCAACTCAGGAGTCCAAAGTCTGCTCTAAACCTCGTCACCTAAATCACCTCAATCTGGCATGGGGGAGGCTCCTGGAACTTAGTAAACCAGTTACCTGGCCCTAAAGTGTAGTGAGCGGCCACCCAGAGGGGTATAATCTAGTTCTGTCCCTGATCCAAGGGACCTGATATGTGATATGGACAAGAAAAGGAAGAAACAAAGAAGCTGTACACCCAGAAATACCAGACCACTAAGCCTCCTTTCCTCCTGGTCACAGAGGATAGGGAAAGGAGTTTCTCCAAAGGGTCTGTCAGCACCTCATTCCATGTCCTGTGAACTTGGGAGAAGGCTGACCTAGACACTTTTCTTCAGTGGGTACTGCTCATTTTAGAAAGTGAATCAAGCCGGGTGCGGTGGCTCACATATGTCATCCCAACACTTTGGGTGGCCAAGGCGGGCAGATATGCTGAAGCCAGGAGTTCATGACCAGCCTGCCCAACATGGCAAAACCTGTCACTACTAAAAATACAAAAATTAGCGAGGCGTGGTAGTACACGCCTGAGGTCCTAGCTTCTGTGTAGACTGCAGCAGGAGAATCGCTTGAATCCAGGAGTCAGAGGTTGCAGTGAGCCAAGATCATGACTGTGCACTCCAGCTTGGGCCACAGAGTGAGACTGTGTCTCGAGATAAAAAAGAGAGTTGGAGTCAGGGCCTGCCCTGGGGTCTTCCATCGGACAGCTGCGCATTACTTACAGGTGAAAATTTTCCCAGAGCACAGCTAAGCCTGGTTGTCCTGCTTGTAGGACTCTGGCATGTAGCTAATTATCAGCTCCACCTGGGCTGTTTTTACCTGGTCCCTACCCGTATCTTCAATTAGAAGCCACGTGCTTTGGGCTCAAGAAAGTCTAAGCTTTTAGAAAGCTCTCCAGTGACTCTCATCATCAACCAGGTTTGGCAGACACAGATCTACAGCTTTCTGGCCCAGAGACACCTGGGGCACAGGAGGGGTCAGAGCTGCCCATGACACTGGTTGTGAACTGGTGAAGGCTCCCTTGAGTGGGGACCCTGGAGTCCAGGGGACCAGGACCAAGGGGTCCCTGCCTGCCCCGGGCTTCTGAGGGGGAGAATAAAGGAAGGCTGGAAAAGCCCATGTTTAGGAATAGAGCTTCTCTACCTCCTGGATGTCCAGGGCCATCCTTGATATGGGCCGTTGCAAGGTAGTGATATCAAGTTTCCTTTTTAAAAAGCCCTGTGACTGGTTGCAGTGGCTCACACCTGTAATCTCAGCACTTTAGAAGGCCAAAGTGGGCGGATCACCTGGGGTCAGGTGTTCGAGACCAGCCTGGCCAACATGGTGAAACCCTGTCTCTACTAAAAATATAAAAATTAACCAGATGTGGTGCTGTATGCCTATATTCCCAGCTACTCAGGAGGCTGAGGCAGGAGAGTCACTTGAACCCAGAAGGCATAGGTGGTAGTGAGCTGAGATCACTCCATTGCACTCCAGCCTGGCTGTCAGAGTGAGATTTTATTTCAAAAAAAAGTGAGCCCTTTTACAGAAAACTATTAAGTAAACAATAATACAGTAGTACCTGAGAGAATGATGTGTGGGTACTTGGTTTTCCTTGATGTTCTAGAGTAGAGCTGCACTGTCTAATGTGATTGTCAGCAGCCTCATGGATCTATGGAGTACTTGGAATGTGCCGGAGTGGCAGGCAGGGTTGCCAAACTCAGCAAATAAAAGTTGAGGATGCCTCCTCCATCAGTGTGGGCTGTGCACAGTGACTTTCTTCCAGAACGGAAAGAGGGATAAGAATAACTTTACAGTGGCAGCCAGCTGGTTTTAATGTCAAGTGATACACCATTTTAACAGCACACCTGGGTAAGACACCTGAGGCCCTAGGGGGCCAGGACTTAGAATCTTCAAATTCTGCAGCCACTCGTCTTCTCACTGCCCTCACCTGGCTCCTGCAGAGAGTAGTGACAGTGCCCTAAGGGGCCTCTAGGAGCCTAATGGGACCACAGGAGGTCTCTTGGAGGCCTGGAGAGGCATGTGAGGACTTGGCATTTTCCAAAGGTATGACAGCTGGGGTTGGTGCTTGAGATCTCTGGTCAGTGCTGGTAATGCTGTGTAATGAATTGCCACAAACTTAAGAGCTTAAAAAAACAAATGTATTGGTCGGATGCAGTGGCTCACACCTGTAATCCCAGCACTTTGGGAGGCCAAGGGAGGTGGATCACGTGAGGATGGGAGTTCCAGACCAGCCTGACCAACATGGAGAAATCCTGTATTTACTAAAAATACAAAAAATTAGCCAGGTGCAGTGGTGTATGCCTATAATCCTATTTACTTAGGAGGCTGAGAAAGGAGAATCGCTTGAACCTAGGAGGCAGAGGTTGCAGTGAGCCAATGTCACACCACTGCCCTTCAGCTTGGGTGACAAAGCAAGACTTCATCGCAAAAAAGAAACAGGCTTGTTAAATTCCTCCCATGTGTTGATGCCCTTGCTATAATATCTATTTATGTTATTATGAGTCACCCGCTCCCAGGGCTGCCCTGCCCATTGCGAGACCTCTTCTGTCTTCGTAAGTGTGAGACAGTGTTTTCCCTGCCTTTACCACATTGTCCGCCTCTCTCGCTGGTGTCACACCCATTTAAGGAGAGTGAGCACATTGGCTGTGGGATCTTGGTCTCCCCAGTTTGGCAGCAACAGGTCCCTGACTTGGCATAAGAAATAAATGTCAGTGGAAAAATATTTTCTTTTTTTGAGATGGAGTCTAGCTCTGTTGCCAGGCTGGAGTGCAATGACACAATCCCCACTCACTGCAACTTCTGCCTTCCAGGTTGAAGCAATTCTTTTGCCTCAGCTTCCTGAGTAGCTGGGACTACAGGCATGTGCCACCACACCCAGCTAATTTTTGTATTTTTTAGTAGAGATGGGGTTTCACCATGTTGGCCAGGATGGCATTGATCTATTGACCTTGTGATCTGCCCGACTCAGCCTCTTAAAGTGCTGGGATTACAGGCATTTTACTATCTATGTGCATGTCCCAACACAAATGTCGTTGCACCTGTTGATGTGTGTCTTAAGCCTGAGGTAGGGAAGTTTGGTAGGTGGAAGTTACTTTCCATCTCCTTTCTCATAGCATGGCACATGGAAGAGAAGATTTTGGCTTTAGCATTTCACTGTGAGCATCCTGTTTATTCCATGGTCATGGGCCTTACTACCAAATTTACTTGAAAACCTTGTGAAATTATTTATGCAGAAAGAATGAGGAATCTCGGGTAATGGGAAAGCAACTAGTCAGTTTTGGAAAACCTCCAACATCGGTAGTTTACAACTAATTGGAAAAACGTCTCATCTCAGTTGAGTTAATCCTTTCTGCAGTGCTGGGCACCTTAAGTGTTCCCAGAAGGTTTAAGGAGCAGACTGAGCTCCCAAGGAGGCCAGCATAGTGACAAAAAAGGACAAAGGGCTCTGCCTGCCCCTGAGGATCCTTCAGTCATGGTCAGCTCTGTCTAGGGGAGCAAAGACCATGTCTGTCCTCAGCCTTCCTGGCTATGGCAGGAGCATGGGGTTGGGAGAGAAGAGCATGGGCATTTCTTCTGGCTGGAAACTTAACCTTTGAAACAAGGCTCCACGGGCAGAGTTTCAGACCCAGACAGGAGAATGAGATGGCCAATGTTGATGCTCTCAGAGTGGAGGGTCCTGAACTGTCTGATTATAAGTGCAGTGTTGGGTCCTTATGTACTTTTACAAGGGTATTTTCAGAGACACGGAGGTCAGTGGACCCACTTTCACTTTGTCATTGAAGGTCTCTGGAAAAGAGTGTTCCCAGGGATAGATGATCTGATGGGGCCACGGCCCCACCAGTGTCCTTAAGAGGGAAAGCTCTGTCAGCAGAGAGAACCTCAGCCCTGGCTGATCACACAGGATACACTAGGGTGGGATCTGCAGACACCAGCAGCCTGCCCTAAGGCTCCCAAGTCAGAAAGCCCCAGTCATTTCCAGTCCTGGTTTTGCTAGCCAGTCTCAGTTTCTGGCTTTGTGTCTTGTGGGGGCTGTTGCAATGTTGTTTGTGAGATGGAGCAAATGGTATTGCTCCTACCCCCACCAGGCTGGCGTCAGGATGAAATTCAACATAGAAAGCATTCTCCCCCTACCCCCATGGACCAAGAGGTAATGCTATTAGAGTTACATGGGTTTGGGGTTTCCCCTTACTGTTTCCATTTCCTTCCTGAAACCGTGAAAGAGGCTTCGTGGGAAAGGAAGTTTCTCTCAGATGCCTGAGTCCAGCTGGGAGTAGCTGTTCCCAGTTAGCCAGGCTGATTGGAGTCCAGGGTGAGTTGGCTGAGTTGTGGGTTTGAACCGCCAGAGACGCTGAGGCACAGCTGGCCCACTGCCAAGTGCTGCCAACCATCCTGTAAATTCCACCATTGCTCATGCCTGGGAGATGCTTCAGCATTGACCGAAAGGGTTGCTAGGTCTTGTTTTGCTCAGGACAGGGCACTGAAGAGTGATCTGTTGTTATACTCTAAGGACAGATCTGGGTCCTGTGCCTCCCAGGGACTCCAAACACAGAATGCCCTTGACAGGACCCCAGCCCATGGGCACAGCCCCTTTTGTTAGTATTAATTATGCACTTATGTGAAATGCACCTGCTCTTGAAGAGGGGATAGCCAGTGATTAAAATAGTTGAGAGCAGGTCACCAGGCTCTTTCAGACTCCATTAGGAAATGGCTCCTAGAGGGTTACTTTAGAGCAAGGGAAAGGTCTCCCTGTTGTAGGGGCTCTGTGCCTGGCCAGCTTCTTTAAATCCTGGCCTGCTCCAGCAATCCAAGATGGCTCTGAAGTAGGAACTGCTACTTAATTTGCAGGGATCAGTACAAAATGAAAATCAATAATTTTCAGAAATTAAGATGAAGGTGGGCTGGGTGCAGTGGCCCACGCTTGTAATCCCAGCACTTTGGGAGGCCAAGGCAGGCAGATCACAAGGTCAGGAGTTCGAGACCAGCCTGGCCAACACGGTGAAACGCTGTCTCTACTAAAAATACAAAACTTAGCTGGGATGGTGGTGGGTGCCTGTAATCCCAGCTACTTGGGAGGCTGAGGCAGGAGAATTGCTTGAACCCGGGAGGTGGAGATTGGAGTGAGCTCAGATCACACCATTGCACTCCAGCCTAGGTGACAGTGCAAGACTATTCTCAGAAAAAAAGAAAAATGATTCGAGCAGCAGAGCCTTCAAGCAAGCATTAGGGACCCTTCTGAGCAGGGGGCCCTGGTTGTGAAGTTTGTACACTGGGCCAGGTCTGGAAAGAGTGCAAGGCATGCAGCTGGCCTGAACCATGTGGGTGAACTGAGTCACCCTGCCCTTTGTGGGGGTTGATGGGGATTTTTTTCTAGGCTGCTGGCCTGGGCATGGCTGACGCATGAGTGGGGCTTGTCCTGGTCTGGGCTGAAAATAATACACTGGGACAAGTTGAAGGGAGGGGGATTGGAGCAGGGTGCTCCAGGGAGCATCATCTGTGTCCAACAGGAAGTCCCTGAGCTTGGACACATGACTTTTTTTTTTTTTTTTCCTTATAAAATGTATTTCTTTTTTTATTCAACTTTTATTTATTTTTTTTTAATTTTTTATTGGATTATAGGTTTTGGGGTACATGAGCAGAGCATGCAAGACAGTTGCGTAGGTACACACATGGCAGTGTGCTTTGCTTTTCTTCTCCCCTTCACCCACATTTGGCATTTCTCCCCAGGCTATCCCTCCCCACTTCCCCCTCCCACTGGCCCTCCCCTTTTCCCCCCAATAGACCCCAGTGTTTAGTACTCCCCTTTCTGTGGACACATGACTTAATCATCTGTCACGAGGTTCAGAGCAAAACCCAGAAGGCCAGGCAATGATGCATTGAAACTCTCCCTACCCAAGTTAGCATTTTCCAGTATCATTTAAAAATGTTTTATAGATAAGAGGTCTCGCTGTGTTGGACAGGATGGTCTCGAACTTTTGGTCTCGAGTGATTCTCCTGCCTTGGCCTCCCAAGGTGTTTGGATTATATTCATGAGTCATTGCCCCTGGACTCCAACACTGTTTTAAAATTTTTGATATATCTGTGATTTTTGGATTATACCTGTTTTGTGACTTCCATTGGAGAAAATCAACCTGGCTGGGTGAGGTGGCTCACGCCTGCAATCCCAGCACTTTGGGAGGTTGAGGTGGGCAGATCACATGGCATTTCTCTTGTGAGAGTTTGAGACCAGTTTGGACAAATGGTGAAACCCCGCCTTAACTAAAAACACACAAATTAGCCAGGCATGGTGATGGGTGTCTCTAATCCCAGCTACTCAGGAGGCTGAAGCAGGAGAATCTCTTGAACCCACGAGATGGAGATTGCAGTGAGCTGAGATTGTGCCACTGCACTTCTGCCTGGGCTACAGAACAAGACTCTGTCTCCAAAAAAAAAAAAAAAAAGCCATCAAAAGCAGATGTTTGTCACTGCCAGGTGACCTTACTAATCACTGACCATGGGCGTACAAGGACAAATGAAATGAGGGCAAAATAACTTATGCCTTGTTTTCTTTGCCTTTGACCTTCAGCCCCATGCATTCCTGCAAATGTTTTGCCCACAGCAAACCTTTGAATACCTTAACTTTTCTGTTTTAAATGATATTTCCAAGTGAATTGATGTCTGAAAAGATAATCCCTTTAGTGGAGAGCAATTTGTATTTGAAGAGAATGAGATCAGGTTGCTAAGGACACCCTTGTTTGTAATCTTTGGTTTATATAAATTATTGGTGAATAAGAGAAATAAGTTTATTCTTTCTTTTAGATGGTAAACCGGAAGGGAAGTGTGTTAAGGGGTAAAGTGAGTCATGGGGTGTGGGAGGCTCAGATGGAACAGGGCTCTGGGACACCTCTCTTTCTTGACATTGGACCTCTAATTTCCATCCCAGGCCTCAAATTAAAAGACAAAGGCTTCTAATCTGCTTGGGTGGGAACACATAAAAATTCCTCTGGGTGGATGGATAGGGGTGGGAAGGAGGAAGTTTGTAGAAACTGAAAGAGGACTTTTTTGGGGAGAGAGGAAGAAATCTCTTGTTTAATTACAAAACCAAAATATCATTGGCATAAAGTTTTCAGGGTTCATCCATATTGTTGCATATGTCAGAACTTAATTTTTTTGATGGCTGAAAATACTTCATATATAGTGTATTTTGTTTATCGATTTACCTGTTGATGGACATGTGATATTTCTACTTTCGGCTATTGTGAATAATGCCATTAGGAACACTGGCATGCAAGTAACTACTTGAGTGCTTGTTTATAATTTTGTTGGGTATGTATCAAGGAGTGGATTATCGGCTTATGTAGTAATTCTATATTTAGCAATTTTAGAAACCGGCAAATTGTCTTCCACAGTGGCCACACTATTTTGCATTCCTACCAGCAGTATCAAGTTCTCCATATCCTCATCAACACTAGTTATTTCTTTGTTTTTGATTAGAGCCATGCTAGTTGGTGTGAAGTGATACTTACTGTGGTTTGTATTTTCATTGCCCTAATGACTAAAGATTTTGAGGAGCCTTCAATGCACTCATTTGCCATTTGTATCAAGTTATTTGCCCTTTGCAACCTTTTTTTTGTATTCGTTGTGTTATAGGTGTTCATATGTGTTTTGAATATTAACCCCTTAGATACATAATATGCAATTATTTTCTCACATTGTGTAGATTGTACTTCACTATATTTAGAGTATCTTTTCATAGACAAAAATTTTTAATTTTGATGAAATTTATCTTTTGTTGTTGCCCGTGATTATAATATCATATTTAAAAAAAATTGCTAAATCGGTGGCCATGAAGATTTGCCTCAGTTTTGTTCTGAGTTTATAATGTGTGGTCTCAAATAAAGGTCTCTGGTCCATATTGAATTAATATCTGTGTATGGTATAAGGTAAGCGTCCCACTTTATTTTCTTGCATGTTAAAATCCAGTTGTCTCGGCACCATTTTTGGAAAAGACGGTTCTGTAGGACCTTAGCATCATTGTTATGAATCAATAGGCCATGGATTTGAGAATTTCTTTCTGGGGTCTCAAGTCTATTCCATTGGTTTATAGGTCTATCCCTATGCCAATATCCCATTGCTTATTTAAATTATAGCTTTATATTTAGTTTTGAAATCAGAAATTTGAGACCTCCAAATTTGATCTATTACAAAATTGTTTTACCCATTCAGGATCCCTTGAAATTCTATATAAATTTTAGAATGGTTTTCTTTATTCCTGTGAAGGATGCTGTTGGAATTTAGATAAGGATTGCATTAAATCTGCCAATTATTTGAGTAATATTTTCATCTTCACATTATTAAGCTGTAAGATATTAACTTTTCAGATATATGAACAAAATCAGATATATGATTCTGACTAATGAATCAGGTTTCCCAGTTATTTAGACCTTTTTAAATATCTTTCAACAATGGTTTATAGTTTTCAGTATACAAGTCTTGTGACTCCTTTGTTAAATTTATTCCTAAGTATTTTATTTTTTTTATGTTACTGTAAACACAACTGTTCTCTTAATCTTCTTTCACTTGATTGTATGTAGGAATCCAAATAAACCAGTTATGCAATGATTTAATATCTTGAAATTTTATGAGCTCATTTATTGGTATTGACAGCTTTGTGTGTGTATATATATTCTTTATAGTTTTTGACTTATAAGATTGACTTCTTTTCCAATCTGGATATTTTTATTTCTCTTTTCTGCATATTTGCTCTGACTACAACTTTAAGTATTACGTTAAATAGAATAGTGAAAATGGGCATCCTTGTCTTGCTCTTGATCTTAGGAGAAAAGTTTTCAGTCTTTCACCACTGAGTATGAAAGTTGTGAGTTTTTCACATGGCCACAGCATGTTGAGAAAGTTTTCTTATATTCCTAGTATATTGATTAATTTTATCATGAAGGAGTGTTAAAGTTTGTTAAGTGCTTTTTCTGTATCAATTGAGATGATCATGTAGGTTTTTCTTTTATTCTATTAGGTAGTTTATTAAACTGACTGATTTCATATGTTGAACCCTTCTTTTGTTATTGGGAAAAATCTCAATTGCTCATAGTGTACAATGCTTTCAGTATTCTGAATTAAGTTTATTGATACTATTGTGAGGACTTTTGCATCTATATTGATAAGGAATAGTGGTCTATAGTTTTCCTTTTCTTGTTGGGTCTTTGTCTATATTAGGATAGTGCTATATTCACAGAAGGAGGTAGGACATGTTTCCTCCTCTTCTCTTTTTGAAAAAGTTTGAGGACTGGTGTTAATTTTTCTTTAATTGTTTGGCACCTTCACCAATGAATCCTTCTGATCTTGGGTTTTTCTTCATTAGGAGGTTTTAGGCCACTGATTAAACCTCTCTGTTTCTTTTAGTTCTATTCATATTTCCTACTTCTTCTAGAGTAGGCTTTGATGGTTTATGGTTTGTTTTTACCTTAATTTATTTCTTGTTGCTATTGTGATTACTTTTTCTGATCTAATGTTGTTTAAGACCATAATTTTTAGAAAATTTTTCACATATTTGTGAGTTTTTCACAACTTTTTCTTCTGTTATTGATGGTAGTTACATTGCAGAGTAGTCAGAAAAGAATTATGATTTCAATATTTTTAAATTTATTAAGATGTTTTGTGAACTTAACATATGATCTGTCTCAAAGAATGTTCCGAATGCATTTGAGAAAATTGTATACTCTGCTACTGTTGAGTGAAGTGCTTTCTGAGTATTAGATAAAATCGGTCTATTGTGTTAAGTATTAGATACAATTGGTCTATTAATCTTCTGTCTGGTTATTCTATTCACTATTGAAAATGGAGTAATTAAGTCTCCAGATATTATTGTTAAACTATGCCTTCAATTCTGTTAATTTTAGTTTCACATGTTTTGGGAGTGTTGTCATTAGATGGGTATATAATTTGTATGTTTTCTTGATGTAGGGCAACTTTTATCAATATATAATGTCTTTGGCCAGGTGTGGTGGCTCAGGCCTATGATCCCAGCACTTTGGGACTCTGATTTGGGTGGATCACAAGGTCAGTTCAAGACCAGCCTGACCAATATGGTGAAACCCTGTCTCTACTAAAAATATAAAAATTAGCTCAGCGTGGTGGCATGTACCTGTAGTCCCAGCTACTTGGGAGGTTAGGCAGGAAAATTTCTTGAACCCGGAAGGCACAGGTTCCAGTGAGCCAAGATGGAACCACTGCACTGCAGCCTGGGTGTCAGAGCAAGACTCCATTACGTGTGTGTGTGTGTGTGTGTGTGTGCGTGTGTGTTCATCTTTATTTCACTCGTAAAATTTTTGACTTGAAATCTATTTTGTATGATAGCAATATAGCCACCCAGCTCTGTTTTGGATGCCATTTGCATGAAATATATTTGTCCATTGTTTTTATGCAAACTTTTTGTGTTTTTGTATTTACAATGACTCTCTTGTGAACAGTATGTAGATGGATCTTTTTTTGTTTATTCTGCCAATTTCTGTCTTATGAGTAGCAGGGTTTGATCCAGTTACGTTGAAAATAATTACTGATCAGAAAAGACTTACTTCTGTCATTTAATTTTGTTTTCCGTAGGTTTGTTGTTGTTGTTCTTCAATTTCTCCATTACCGCCACCATTTTTTGGTATTCTGTTGATTTTTTTATAGTTTGCCAGTTTTTCTTTTTGTATTGTTTAAAGTTATTTTCTTAGTGGTTTTCTGGGAAATTACACTTAATGTCTTAAACTTGTAACTATCTAGCTTTAACAGTAACCCAACTTATAACCAACTTAGTTTCAATAGCATAGAAACATTCTGCTTCTATCCATCTCCTTTCCTACCCTTTATATTGTTATTGTCACATATTATGTCATTCTATATTGGGAACTCATTACCACAGATTTATAATGATTGTTTTATGCACTTTCCCTTTAAATCATATAGGAAAAAAGTACAAGTAAAAAGTACAATAAGAGTGGCTCGTATATAAAGTTACTTTTACCAGTCTTCTTTATTTCCTCTTATATCTTGAGTTCATGCTGGTGTTCTTTCATTTCAGCCTGAATAACTCCTTTTAGCATCTCTTATAGGAAAAATTTACTGGCTTCTTTTGCCAACCTGACAAAGAAGAATGGGCTGTTCACCACACCATTTTCTTTTCCTCCCGGTCACTCAGCTAGGCTCCTCTTGCCAGCCTCTTTTGCAGGTGTTAGATAAAATAGTAGAATGTTAAAGTGGTACATACCTGGCCATTCAGACCTCCCACATATGATTATCTCAATACATGCAGTAAAAGCCTTTGATAAAATTTAACATCCCTTCATGTTAAAAATGCACAGTAAACTAGATATTGATGGAACATATCTCAAATTCTTCTTAAACTTTTCTAAAGTTTAGAACTAGAGAGAATACCGTCAAACCCATTTTGAGGCCAGCATCATTCCTGTGTCAAAGTCAGTCACAATAAGAAAACTACAGACCATTATCTAAGATGAACATAGATGAAAAAATCATCACTAGAACACCAGCAAAATGTACTCAAGAAATATCAACAAAATTACACATAATGACCAAGTTGGATTTATCCCTGTCTCAGCACTGTTTTTATCATGAAACAATGGTAAAGAGGCTGAAAAGACAACTTAAATACTGAGAGAATAGATTTACCAAACATAGTCTCTCTTAAAATTTTAATATCTAAAATATGTAAGAAATTCAAACAACCCTAATAGCAAAATAAATAATAACCTGATTAAAAAATAGGTAAAGGACCTGAACAGACTTATCTCCAGAGAAGACATAAAAATGGCCAACAAGTACCTGAAAATGTGCTCAACATCACTAGTCAACAGGGAAATACAAATCAAAACCACAATGATTTATCCACTAACATCTGATGAGATGCTTGTTGTGAAAAAGTCAAGAGATAAGTAGTGGTGAGGGTGTAGAGAAAAGGAAACACTTGTAACCTGTTGATAGGAATGCAGATTTATATAGCCACATTTTTATTTGTTTGTTAAGCAAAATATCCTTGTTGGCAAAGTCCCATGTGAAATACAGAATGCAGTATTATTCTAAGATGGAGTTTAATGAAGGGTTGCTCGATACACCCCAATTTCATAGTTTTGGGGTATTTCTGGATTTACTTCCTCAGAGTTTCCTCTCCTAGTTCTGGGAGACTTTTCTATTTCTGTTGCTACCTGGCTGCCAAATATTACTTCTTTCTAGAATTCATTTAAATAGTATAATCCAGCAAAAATATAAAGATTTTTGTGTTTTGAAAAAAAATGTTGTATCACACAAGGAGTCAATGGAAATCTTCTTGGCCCAGTGTAATTTCTATCCTTCCTCTTGTGGCCGTTCTTCATCCAAAACGTTCCGGGCCTCTGGTGAAGTGTCTTTCCCCACTGAGTCTAGTCCCTAGGTCTTAGAAGGGAGTGACTCCCTGAAGCTGATGCTAATTTTTAGCTTGTTGAATTCTAATGAATAATATTCACATCACATTAAATTTTTATTTCTTATAAAATTGTTCTAAATTGCCATCTTGTCTCCCAGTCCTTGAAGAATAAATGGACCTTGATCTTGCAGATCCAGCAATCTTAATTCAGTTCAGCTGCCACATTTGACAGATGAGGAAACTAAAACTCAGAGAAGGGAAGTGATTTATCACAAAATATTGGGGCTATTTGGAAGCAGAGCTGAAGCCATAACTCTGGTCTTCTTTCTCTTAGGCCAATGCCCCTATCCACTTGTGACATTTTTTGCTTCCCTTCTGATTGGCAAGATTGTAATAATAAAAGGTGACAGCGTTGCTTATGCACCTTGTATTCTTGTCTATTATAACTATAAACCCAAATATGTTTCCCAGAATAGTTAATCATCTAGTAGAAGGTAGTGTGATTTCTCTCCTGTAAATCATAAAAAAAAACCTCTGGTACCTTCTATTATGTTTGCCATATTGTTTTTTAGGCTATAAGGAAGTGGTCTCGTGTAGTTGTGTAAAAATACTGCCTGTTGGTCTCTCCTTATTAGTAGATGCTGACTAACATTACAAGGTAATAATTGGTTATATTGTACTAGGAGAATAACAGTTTATAACAATATTACCTGCAATAAACTACATAGTTTATTTTCTATTCAGTGAAGCAATTGTTTGGCTTTTTGGCTGCACAGTTTTTTTCATAGCTAAGTTTTTTTTGTCATAAGGCAATCAGGCGGCACAAAAATATTAACAACTACAGGAAACCAGCATCTAGCAAGAAATTTGAAGATTATGTTCACCCTAAATAAACAAGTGGCTTTAAAAAATTCTTCCAACTTTTAACTTCAAACAGAAAAGTTGAAAAAGAAGTAAAGACACATGTGCCCTTTATTTAGATTCACAAATTAACATTTTCTGGGATTGGCTTTGTGTGTCTCTATGTCTCTTTTCCTCTTCACATACACACTCATTTTCTCTCTCTTACACACACGTACATATACATGTACACGCTCACATTTTGTGTAGCTCTGAACTGCCTGAAAGCAATTTTCAGACATCAAGATTGTACAAGAATACTTAAGGCAGTTTTCCCAAAAGTTAGCACATTCTTTTATATTACTACAATAACAAGACATTTGCTACAGATAATTAATATTATGTAGTATGCAGTCTAAATTTAAATGTCTCCACTTGCTCTCAAATATTCTTTATATTAGTCAGGGATCTTATATTGGAATTTTTATCATGTTTCTTATTTTCATCAGTCTTGAATATTGCTTCCCCTCCACCATTTCCCTCATCTTTTGCAACCTTGACATTTTCGAAGAGTGCAGACTAATTGTCTCTTAGACTATTTCTCAAACTGGATTCATCTAACTGTTCTTCTGGATTAGACAAAATGTTTAGGCAAATATTATGTTTCCCATTGCATTCCATCGAGAAGTTTATAATGTCATTTTATCTCAATATTTGTGAAGCTAAGTTTCATCTCTTCAT
Source organism: Callithrix jacchus (assembly GCF_049354715.1). Taxonomy (NCBI): domain Eukaryota; kingdom Metazoa; phylum Chordata; class Mammalia; order Primates; family Cebidae; genus Callithrix; species Callithrix jacchus. Next base: position 137,077,974 of record NC_133510.1, read on the forward strand.
TTTAAATTCCTTACTTAATAAACATTAAATGGATAATAGAGATATATGAATGTCCTTTTCCTAACAATATGTTAGTGTATAGTGTTAGGAGTAATTTCATGCCAGAATCTCATATTAACTTGGTGGTATTTGTAAAACAGTGATTTTAAAATTCAGGCATTTTTCTAGCTCAGGGGCCAGTCAATTTTTCCAGTAAAGAGCCACATTCTAAGTATTTTAGGCTTTGTGGGCCACATACGGTCTCTGTTACTTATTCTAGTTCTTCTTTAGCTGTGTAAAAATTATTAGCTCATGGACTGCAGGAAAATGGTCTGCAGCAGCATTTGGGCCATGAGTAGTAGTTTGTCAAAGTCCTGTTCTGTGTTATAAAGAAGAGCTTTCCTTTTCCTCGTAACACATGTGTGTGTGTGTGTATGTGTTTGTGTGTGTGTGTGTGTTAGAGGGAGAGAATGAGATCCTTAATAACTTTTTTTCTTTATAGAGTTGATCTCTTTAAGCTTTTTTTTTTTTTAAATAAATACACTTTGGATTTAACTCTGGTAAATAACACTGTCTTAAGAAAATTTCATCTTCTATGCTTTCTGATACAATAGCCACTAGCTTCATGAGACCATTCAAATTTAAACTAAGTATAATGAAATTATAAATCAAAATTAAATAAATTAATAATTCAAAAAAAATTAGTTTCTCTGTCACATGAGTCACATTTAAGTGTACAATTATTCACTCAACACTCGTAGCTAGTGGCTACATATTGAACAGTGCAGATGTAGGACATTTTTATGATTTAGAAGTTGTAATTGATAGTAATATATGCAGATTTCAAATGTATTTGCACAGAGTTATGCAAAATAGTCCCTCATAATTAGAGTTAACTTATACTTTTTTTCTTGTCTTTTATTTGCTTTTATGCTCATTTCCCTTCTTAGTAATTTGTCTATTCCTTTTCTTTTAAGGTACCAAAGTATTTATTATATCTATTGTTTTTTTGTTTTTATCTCACATTTTTCTTTACTTATGCTTTCTTTTGATTTAGTTTATCAGTGTTTTTTAAACTTTTATTTTAGGTTCAGAGGTACCTATGCAGGTTTACTATATAGGTGTCACTGGGGATTTGTGCACAGATTATTTAGTCACTTATGTGGTAGGCCATGTACCTGATAGGTAGTTTTTAAGTCCTGACAATCATCCTTCCCTCCATCCTCAAATAAGTCCCAGTGTCTGTTGTGTCCATGTGTACTCAATGTTGAGCTTTTACTTGTGAGAACACTTAGTATGTGGTTTTCTGTTCCTCTGTTAGTTTATATAAGATAATGGCTTTTACCTTCATCCATGTTGCTGCAAAGGACATGACCTCATTTATAAATAAAACATAAAACAGGACATGACCTGTTTTATGGCTCCATCATATTTTGCGGCTATATGTACCACATTTTCTTCATTAGTCTAGAATTGATGGACATTTAAGTTGGTTTCATGTCTTTGTTATTGGGATTTATGCTTCAATGAGCATATGCGTGCATGTATCTTATTCTTTCCTCTATGATCTTCCTTCCCTCCTTCCCTTTCTCTCTTCTTGGCCTCCTCTTTCCTTCCTTCCTCTTTTTTCTCTCTCTTCCTTTCTTTCTCTTTCTCTCTTCCTTTCTTTCTTTCTCTCTTATCTTCCTTCCTTCCTGTCTTTCTTTCTTTCTCTTTCTGTTTCTTTTTCTTTTTTCTTTCTTCCTTCCTCCTTCCCCACCTCCTTCCTTCCTCTCCTCCTTCCTTCCCTCCCACCCTCCCTCCTTCTCTCTGCTTCTGTCACCCTGGCTGGAGTGCAGTGTCACCATCTTGCCTCATTGCAAGCTCCACATCCCAGGTTCAAATGATTCTCCTTCATTAGTCTCCCAAGTAGCTGGGACCACAAGCGCCTGCCACGAGATCTAGCTGATTTTTGTATTTTTTATTAGAGGCTGGGTTTCTCTGTGTTGCTCAGGTTATCAGGCTGGCCTCGAACTCCTGACCTAAGGTCATCTGCCCACCTTGACCTCCCAAAGTGCTGGGATTACAGGTGTTAGCCACCATACCTGGCCTCCATCGCTCCCTTTTGTATCCCACAACTCACACCTTGCCCATGTCACTCATGCGTACCCCCTGCCTTTCCCCACAGTCACTTTTGAGTCCTGCACTAAATAGCCTTCAGTCCAGAGACCAGACACCAGACAGCAATCTGGACCTCTTCCTTGATCAAAGATGAGACCTCCACAAGAGGGAAATGCCTGCTATGGAGCCTGCAGGCTGAACACAGTCACTCTTCAGGCAAACAGCTAGAACAGAACTGAGTAAAATCTCCAGCCAAAAAAAAACTTCTCATTCAACTCATCCCTAACCCCATTTTACAGATTGAAACACTAAGGCTCAGAGGGGAGGAGACAGAGTAGGCACTGGACAGTAGTCTTTTGGCTCCAAAGCCAAGTTCTGTCCACCCAGCCAGGCTCCATCCTTCCTTCTATAAATGTTTATAACAGTATGTGCTGGGCACTCTTCTTAGGCTCTTTTACACATATCACTCAGTCTGCTTTTCCCATTCTTTTGACAAGTATTTATTGAGCTTCTACTGTGTGCATGAACTGGACTCGATACTATGGATATCTTGGTAAAAAACTCAGGCAAAGTCTACCCCCCTGGGGTTCTAACAAGACAAAGAGAGGGTTGGTGCTGTGGGCAAGGCTGTGAAGGCAATGAATGAAATGGTGGGGTCACACAGGAAGGGTGTTCAGGGATTCTCTCTGCATGGAAGGGGCATCTTCTTGGCTTTGAGATGCAAATGCTAAAATACCTGTGAGCAGCAGGCCATGCCCACTCAGTAACAGAGCTGAGCCGCAACCCTCCATAGATGCCAAACCAAACACCAGATCAGGCCACAAAACCACCTAAGGGCTGGCTGGTTGTGCATTTGGAAGAGGGGGTGCTGTTCTTCCTCCAGGTTGACAACATGATAGATTGAAATATACATGGGATACTGGGAGCAGTGGCTCAGGCCTATAATTTTGGCACTTTGGGAGGCTGAGGCTGGTGGATAACCTAAGGTAGGATTTCAAAACCAGCCTGGCCAACATGGTGAAACCCATCTCTTAAACATACAAAAATTAGCTGGGTGTGGTGGCATTTGTGGGATTACATTGCCTATAATCCCAACTACTCAGGAGGCTGAGGTGGAAGAATCACTTGAATCCAGGAAGTAGAGGTTGCAGTAAGCTGAGATTTCACCACTGCACTGCAGCCTGGGTGGCAGAGTGAGACTTTGTCTCAAAAAAAAAAAAAAAGGAAAGAAAAGTGCATGAGCTCTGGAGGTGGAGAGATGGAATTGAATCCCAGCTTTTACTTCTCAGTTGTGTGCCCTTGGACAAGTTGGCTTCTCAGAGCTTCAGTTTTCTCATCTGTGAAATGGGAACAACATCTGGCTTGCCGGCGGTCTTAGGATGACTGGGGAGTGTCTGGTACGTAGTAGGTGCTCAACGTGTGTGCTTTCCCATGGCCATCTAAAAGTCCTCAGGGCTGCCCTCCTGCCCTTCCCCCACAACTCCTGTGACTGCCTCTTCAATGGGCACTCAAGGTGGTAAGGAGGCACAGGTGAGGGAGCCACGCTGGATCCACACCCACCCACGCCCATTGTTAGGAAAACAAGCTTTTAGTGCCTGGCCCTGCTGCTGCTGGTGGCTGAGAGTATAAAACGGGACCCAGAGCCAGCCTCTCCCTTCCTGTAAGGCACACCAAGGCAATGGTGTTTAAAATGAAAAGAGGCAGTGGCATTCCTACAGCAAAAAGGGAGGCAGTGGGGCCCCCTGCTGAGGGTTATCTGGCAAGTGTTTCATTCTACCTTCCTCATGGGACCCACAGCCTCTTCATCAGTGATGTCTTCAGGTTCACTGTCCCCAAGCTGCTTAGGTGAGTCCAGACTTAAGGATCTCGCTAAGGCTTGTGGTCTCTTAATGGCATCCATTCAGAGTCCGGGGGCTTCAGCTCTCATGCCTCTGCCTATAGATCTGGTGCTCGGGACACTGGAGGGTGGGTGGGAAGGATACTGAAAAAGAAAAATGATTAATGAGAAAGTGACTGTCCCCCACAGGGGCAAATAAGTAAGCTCTTACCTGACTGTATAAATTAGCTTTTGTTGTAAAATGCCCCCAAATAAGTGGCTTAAAGTTATAAGCATTCATTTATTTAGTTTATAGTAATGTGGGTCAGTAACGTGGACTGGGCTCAGCTGGGTGGGCCTTCTTTTCTTGGCTGGGTTTTCTCATGTGCGTGTAGTTGTGCCTGAAGCTAGCTCAGACATGTTCATGTGGCTAGTAGGGAGGGTTCTAAGCAATAGGCCAAAAGCTACATTTTCTCTTGAGGCTCACAGCTGGCATAGCTTTACCTCCACTCTACTCTTGGTCAAAGGTGGTTTTGTGGCCAGCCCAGGTCCAAGTTGTGTCTGCTCAGCTGCCATAACAGAGTATCACAGACTGAGTAGCTTCAACAACAGAAATGTATTTTCCTCTGGTTTCTGGTGGCTGTGAGTTCCAGATCAGGTATCTGCAAGTTGGTTCCATCTGAGGCTTCTGCCTCTGGTGTGCAGTTGGCCACTTTCTCCCTGTATCCTCATATGGTCTTTCCTCTGTAACCACCCAGGTGTTTCCCTGTGTGTCTACATTTTCTCCTCTTATCAGGAGTCCAGAATGGGTGAAGGCCCAGCCTAATGACCTCATTTTAACTTTATTGCCTTTTTAAAGGCCCTATTTCCAAACGCAGTCACATTCAGAGGTACCGGGGGTTGGGGCTTCAACATACACATTTTGTGAGGACACAATTTACCTCATAACAAGGGGAGAGAAAAACACCATCTGTTGATCTTGAGGAGCTGCAGTAAGATTGAAAATAAGCATGGACAGTGGGGGAAATAACCGAGATCACGATTGCGAAAAAGTCAACCACGCCGACTGATCCTCCACACCTGGCCTGGTTTGGGCAAAGGCAACACACATGGGCACCTACTCTCACCAGCTGTATCTTCTCCCTCCTTCCCCTGCAAGCCTTTTTCTGGAGTTTATTGGTGATCCCAAGTCTCAGGCCTGGAAGGGCTACCTCCTCGCAATGCTGATGTTCCTCTCTACCTGCCTGCAGATGCTGTTTGAGCAGCAGAACACGTACCAGATTAAGGTGCTGCAGATAAGGCTGCAGTCTGCCATCACTGGCCTGGTGTAAAGAAAGGTGAGTCCCGGGGGACAAGTGCAGGTCTTCCCAGCCGAGAAAAGGAACAAAACTGAACTGGTTGGAAGTAATGCTATCAGCAGCTGAGAACGCTTTCAGTCCTCACTTATTAGAGTCACTCACGATATATTCTCACTTCCTTTGTTATTTCTCTTTATTTGGATGTATTTATTTTGTTGAGACAGAGTCTCCACCCACCGTGGCTTCCTAGAGTGCTGGGATGATAGGTTTGAGCTACCTCACCCGGCCTCCTTTCCTTCTTAAGTCTGAGTCATATTCTGCTTAGCAGATGGATCACACTGTGTTTTTTTTTTCATCTGATGGTGGACCCGTTGGTTGATTTTGTCTTTTGGCTTTTGTGAATTGTGCTGCTGTGAGCACAGGTGTGGAAATCCCTCTCGAAGTTTCTGCTTTCTATTCTTTTGGCATGGATGGCAGTGGCTTTGTTAGAGCCAATGGTAATGCTGTGTGGAAGTGTTTTGAGGGACCACCATTCATAAAGTGTTTTGTTGTTGTTGTTGTTGAGATGGAGTCTCACTGTGTCACCCAGGCTGGAGTGCAGTGGCATGATCTGGCCTCACTGTAACCTCCTCCCAGGTTCAAGCCATTCTCATGTCTCAGCCTCCTGAGTAGCTGAGATTACAGACATCTGCCACCACACCTGGCTCATTTTTGTATTTTTAGTAGAGACAGGGTTTCACAATTTTGGCCAGACTGGTCTCGAACTCCTTGCCTCAGGTGACCCGCCCACCTCGGCCTCCCAGAGTGCTGGGATTTCAGGTGTGAGCTACCTCCCCTGGCTGTTGTGAAGTGTTTTAATCATCCTGTTTTACTGTTCTTCACCTGGGGTTATGATCTCAACCCTGCTTTTCTCTGTTCCTGCTAAGGGACTCCTCGTAGGCAGCCCAGTCCTTGCCTCTGTCCAGGAGACAGCATACCTCGAAGTGAAGTTGGGTCAGTCCTGCCTCAGTGCTGCTTCTGTTTTAGGTAAATATCCTGTGGGTTTAGGAGAGGAAATACCAAGTGCACATATGAAACACCATGGGCATCCCCCAACTCAAGACTGTGGGAGAGATGGGGCGTTGGAGGAGAGGTAAACCTGGAAGCCACTTAGCCCGACTCTGTCCCCTGCCCCAACTTTTTTTTTGAGATGGTGTCTTGCTCTGTCACCCAGCCTGGAATGCAGTGATGCAATCTTGGCTCACTGCAACCTCCACCTCTCAGGTTCAAGAGATTCTACTGCCTCATCGGCCTGAGTAGCTGGGACTACAGGTGAGTGCTACCACACCTGGCTAATTTTTGCATTTTTAGTAGAGCTGGGGTTTTGCCCTGTTGGCCAGGCTGGTATCCAACTCCTGACCTTAGGCGATCCACCCACCTCGGCCACCCAAAGTGCTGTGATTCCAGGCGTGAGCCACTGCGCTCAGCCAAGCCCTGCTCCGTTCTAATTCTACTGTCCGTGAAAGGCCTCTGGGAGCTTACAGAAACAATGGCCCCAGTATGATTTCTCCCACTCCCTTGCTCCTGGAGTTCTGGGGACCCACAGTGAGAAGTGATTGTTTTCCTCACTCATCTGGATGTGATGAGCCTGGTCAAAGAAGTTTACTGTTGCTGACTTGCAGCTGATCAGGTCCCCGCCCTGTGGAAATTGCCCCTACTAATTCCTTATGCCTCAGTTTACCCAGCTAACTCAGATCTATAGCTCTGCCCCAGGCTGGGTTAGGCTCCTCGCTGTCACTCCATGTGGGAATCTCCCGTTATTTATTTTTTTATTTATTTATTGAGACAGGATCTTACTCTATCACCCAGGCTGGAGTGCAGTGGTACAATCTCAGCTCACTGCAACCTCTGCCTCCAGGGTCCAAGTGATTCTCCTTCCTCAGCCTACTGAGTAGGAGGCCACCACGGTCTGCTAATTTTTGTATTTTTAGTAGAGACGGGTTTCCTCATGTTGGTCAGGTGGGTCTCAAACTCTTGACCTTGTGATCCACCCGCCTCAGCCTCCCAAAGTGCTGAGATTACCAGCTCACACCGCGCTGTTCCCGTGTGACACTTCAGTGAAGTCTGGTGTGTAGGTGATGGCTGCCTGAATATCTTCTCACCACAGGGCAGGGCTGGGGGCTGTGTTGTCTATAAATTCCTCAGCTTTTTATGCTGGTAAGGAAAGAAGGAAGAGGGGGCCCTCAGGGGACATGCAGCAAGGTTTGGTGTGGACATAGCTCACCAGATTGTACTTGGTGTTCCCATGTAACTTGTAACCGCTCTCATAGAAAGTGGCCTAGAACCCCAGAGAGTGGGGGTTGCTCTCTATCAGCTAGGTGTTGGGGGAAGAGAAGCTGAGGCTGTACAGAGCCAGGAGACAGGACAGGACAGGGCAACCAGGGCCAGGTGCAGTGGCTAACGCCTGTAATTCCAGCAGTTTGGGAGGCTAAGGCCGGTGGACCATTTGAGGTCAGGAGTTTGAGACCAGCTGGCCAACATGGTGAAACCCCATCTCTACTAAAAATACAAAATTAGCCAGGCATGCTAGTGCATGCCTGTAATCCTGGATACTCAGGAGGGTGATGCAGGAGAATCTCTTGAATATGGGACGCTGAGGTTGCAGTGAGCCGAGATCATGCCATTGCACTCCAGCCTGGCAAACAAGAGCAAAACTCTGTTTCAAAAACAAAAAAGAAAAGGAATTTGCTCTGCAAATATGGCTGCAGGTGCAACCCCTGATGTGTCCTCCCTTCCCTGCTCCTGCTCATGCTCCAACATCACCCCCAACCCCCATCCATGGATTCAAAGTCCTGCAGTGCAGACAGCATGGATTTGCAGAGCTGTGAGCCTGGGGTCTGTCCTGCAGCAGGGGACACAAAGGAGGGAGCCCTGGGTTTGAGCCAGAGTCAGCCTGTGGTGTCCCCCTGGAGGCCCTAGTCCCGTTGTGTTTTGTGACACTCCCCTATATTCTCACACAAGCCACCCTCATTTTCAGCATAAATACAGATGCTCCTTAACTCATGATGGTGTCATGTCCCCATAAATCTGTCATAAATTTGTAATAGCAGCCAAGTCCAGTAGCTCACATCTGCAATCACAGCACTTTGGGAGGTAATTGTGGGAAGATTGCTTGATCCCAGGAGTTCAAGACTAGCCTGGGCAACATAGAGAGATTCTATCTCTATGTGGGGGAAAAAAAGTAAAAATATACTAAGTTGAAAATGCATTTATTTTTTTTTTGAGACAGTCTCACACTGTCATCCAGGCTTGAGTGCAGTGATGCAATCTTGGCTCACTGTAACCTCTGCCTATCAGGTTCCAGTGCTGGGATTACAGGCATGAACCACCATACCTGGCCTATTTATTTTTATTTTTGAAGGTGGAGTCTGGCTCTCTTTTCCGGGCTGCAGTACAGTGATCCCATCTTGGCTCACTGCCTGTAACCTCTGCCTCCCGGGATCAAGTGATTCTCCTGCCTCAGCCTACTAGGTAGCTGGGACTACAAGCACGCTACCACACCCAGCTACTTTTTGTATTTTCAGTAGAGACAGGATTTCACCATGTTGCCCAGCCTGCTCTTGAACTCCTGAGCTTAGGCAATCTGCCCACCTCAGCCTCTCAAAGTGCAGGGATTACATGTGTGAGCCACCATACCCGGCCCGCAAATGCATGTAATACACCTACCCTACCAAGTATTGGAGGTTAGCCCAGCCGACTTTGGGTAGAGAACAAGCAAGCAGCAGTAAAAAGAGAACAAAACCCTCTCACCCTTCCCCACCTTGCATCATGACTTTGACGTTTCAGGGGTCCAACCTTCATGAATGTTTGTAGAAATAGGTAATAAACTTGGATTAATGTACCCACGCTTAAGTGTACAATTCAATGGCATTTGGTAAATTCACAATATTGTGGAACCAGTGCCACCATCTGTTTCTAAACTTTCTCAACATCCCAAATAGAATGCCGTCCTCATGAAGCAATAGTTTACCTACTTTTTAATTTTTATGTATGTATGTATGTATGTATTTATTTATTTATTTATTTTGAGACCGAGTCTTGCTCTGTCTCCCAGGATAGAGTACAATAGCGCAATCTCGGCTCACTGCTACTTCTGCCTCCCAGGTACTAAGTAATTTTCCTGCCTCAGCCTCCGGAGTTCGGATTATAGGCGCATGCCACCACACACAGCTAATTTTTGTATTTTTAGTAGAGACGGTGTTTCACCGTGTTTCTCATGCTGGTCTTGAATTCCTGACCTCATCGTGATTCACCCACCTCAGCCTCCCAAAGTTTTGGGATTACAGGCGTAAGCCACCATGCCCGGCCTACATTTTTTGTTTTGTCAGAGACGAGGTTCTGCTCTGTTACCCAGGCTGAAGTGGCTTGATTATAGCTCACTGCAGCCTCAATCTCTTGGGCTCAAGTGACCCCTCCTGCCTCAGCCTCCCAAGTAGATGGGACTACAAGTGTAAACAATTGCACGTGGCTAATTTTTATCTTTTTTATAAAGAGGGGATGTCACTATGTTCCCAGGCTGGCCTTAAACTCCTGGGTTTTAGCCATCCTCCCACCTCAGCCTCCCTGGGGGGAGGGCAGCCGTATAGTCATTCTAGATTGGTAGATAGTTGTTCGCTGGTAGAAACTTTTCGCTTTGAGGAGAATGCTTCTCAAATTATGAAAATTATAAGAATAACTGCTGTTAGTGAGATGAAAGATCCCACAGATGAGACAGTGTTTCATGTGGTATATGCATCTGGATAGTCTGAGTATCGTCGAGGTATTCCGGATAGGCCAAGGAAGTGCTGCGGAAAAAAGGTTAGATTTACTCCTACAAACATAATAGTAAAATGAACTTTAGCATAGGCTTGGTCAAGTGTGTAGCCTGAAAACAGTGGAAATCAGTGAATAAAGCCTCCCATAATAGCAAATACTGCTCCCATAGATAATACGTAATGAAAGTGTGCTACTACATAGTATGTGTCGTGTAATACAATGTCTAATGATGAGTTGGCTAATGCAATTCCTGTCAATCCGCCCACGGTGAAAAGAAAAATAAAGCCCAAGGCCCATAGTATTGCAGGGGATCATTTAATATTACCGCCGTGTAGTGTAGCTAGTCAGCTAAATACTTTTACTCCGGTGGGGATTGCGATGATTATAGTAGCTGATGTGAAATATGCGCGAGTGTCTACATCTATTCCTACTGTGAACATATGGTGGGCCCATACAATAAATCCCAGGAAGCCAATGGATATTATAGCTCAGACCATACCCATGTAGCCAAATGGTTATTTTTTATTGGAATAATATGTTACAATGTGTGAAATTATTCCGAAACCCGGTAGAATGAGAATATACACTTCAGGGTGACCAAAAACTCAGAATAGATGTTGATATAGAACGGGATCTCCGCCACCAGCAGGGTCGAAGAAAGTAGTATTGAGATTACGATCAGTTAGTAATATAGTAATTCCGGCAGCTAGGACTTGAAGGGAAAGTAGAAGAAGGACCGCTGTAATTAGGACAGATCATACGAATGGGGGGGTTGATATTGGGTCATGGCTGGGGGTTTTATGTTGATAATTGTTGTAATAAAGTTAATAGCCCCTACATGGAGGAGACACCTGCTAAATGCAATGAAAAAATAGTTAGGTCTACAGAAGCTCCTGGGTATGATATGTTACCTGCTAAGGGTGGGTAAACTCTTCAGCCAGTTCCGGCACCAGCTTCTAGGGTAGAGGATGCGAGTAGGAGAAGGAGTGGAGGGGGTAGAAGTCAGAAGCTCATGTTGTTTATTCGGGGAAATGCTATGTTGGGAGCACCAATTATTAAAGGGACAAGTCAGTTCCCAAAGCCTCCAATTATGATTGGTATTACTATGAAGAAAATTATAATAAATGCGTGAGACGTTACAATAACATTGTAGATGTGATCATCTTCTATTAGGCTTCCCGGTTGGCCTAATTCTGCTTGGATTAGGAGGCTTAGGGCTGTTCCTACTGCTCCTGCTCATGCACCAAATAATAAGTATAGAGTTCCGATGTCTTTGTGATTGGTTGAAAATAATCAGCGATTTATGAACCTAGTTAGGGGTAAAATGGCTGAGTAAGCATTAGACTGTAAATCTAAAGACAGAGGAGTGACCCCTCTTTTTACCAGCCCCGAGGTGACATATCATATTGAATTGCAAATTCAAAGAAGCAGCTTCAACTCTGCCGGGGCTTCTCCCGCCTTTTTTTCCCTGACGGCGGGAGAAGTAGATTGAAGCCAGTTGATTAGGTTATTTAGCTGTTAACTAAATTTTTGTGGGTTAGAGTCCCATCAATCTAGGAAGGGCTTAGCTTAATTAAAGTAATTGATTTGCGTTCAGTCGATGTAGAATAAAGTTTTGCAGTCCTTATAATGGTGCAGAAATTAAGTAAAGTTTACTTACTAAGGGCTTTGAAGGCTCTTGGTCTTATTAACCTAAATTTCTAGTTTATAAGTATTAGTGGGGTTAAAGGTAGTAGTAATGTGGAAAAAGTTACGAGTGGGGGTAGGAGTGGCATTGGTTTTATGTGTTTTAGTTGTCAGTTAATGTTTGTGTTGTTGGATGTGGGGAATATTGTTATTGAGATGGAGTATGTTAGGCGTATATAGAAGTAGAGGTTTATTAGTGTTAATATGGCTATTGTGAGTGGGATAATTAGGTTATTGTTTTTTGTAAGTTCTTGTATAATAGCTCATTTAGGGGAGAAGCCTGTTAGTGGGGGTAAGCCTCCTAAGGATATTATTATTAGTGGAATTATGGGTATTATTCATGTTAGTTTATTTCAAGTGTGCGATAGTGATAGGGTTGTTACGTTTGAGTTTAGGTAAAAAATTATGAATGTGGAGATTGTTAGGAAGATATAAATAATAAGGGTTAGAATGGTGATGCTTGGGTTGTAGTATAGCACTGCTATTATTCATCCCATGTGGGTGATTGAGGAGTAGGCTAGAATTTTTCGTAGTTGTGTTTGGTTAAGTCCCCCTCAGCTGCCAACCATAATTGATAGGATTGAGATCATTAGGATAATGTTCATATTTATTGATGAGAAGATTTGAAATATGATTGACAAGGGGGCAAGTTTTTGTCATGTGAGAACAATTATGGCTGGAATTAGGGGGATTCCTTGGGTTACTTCTGGAAGTCAGAAGTGGAGGGGGGCTATTCCTATTTTTATTACTAGGGCAATCAGTATTATTGTGGATAAAATTTGGTTATGGGGTGGGTTGATTGTTCATTGTCCGGAGGTTAAGTTATTAAGGAAAATGGCTATTAGGAGAATTATTGATGCTGTTGCTTGGATTAGGAAGTATTTAGTAGAAGCTTCTGTGGATTGGGGGTTTGTGGTTTTGGCTAAAATTGGTACGATGGCTAATATATTCAGTTCTAGGCCTAGAAATCAGTGTGAGCTTAGAATTGTAATTGTGGTTCCTGTTAGGATGGTTAAGGAAATAATGAGGTGGGCTAGGGGGTTGATATTAGTACGGGAAGGATTTAACCAACATTTTCGGGGTATGGGCCCGATAGCTTATTTAGCTGACCTTACTGTTTAGGATATGGTGTAATAGGTAGCACGGAGAGTTTTGAGTTCTCAGGTATGGGTTCAATTCCTAAAATCCTAGAAATAAGAGGGTTTAAACCTCTATAGTTTACTCTACCAAAGTAACTCTTTTGTCAGACATATTTCTTATGTTTGTGGTGGGATGCCGGATATTAAGATGGGCATTGAAATATATCATATGCATAGTGCTAGTGTAAGAGGTAAGAAATGTTTTCATAGGAGGTATATTAGTTGATCATAGTGGAATCGAGGATATGCTGTTCGAATTCATAGGAATAGGGTGGTTAGTAGGAGGGTTTTAGTTATAAAGTTGATTGTGTATGTTTCTGATATGGTTATGTGTTGAATGATGTTGCTAGGAAGATGGTGGTGGTTAGGGCATTTATTATGATAATATTTATGTATTCTGCTATAAAGAATAGGGCGAATGAGCCTGCGGCATATGCAATATTAAAGCCTGAAACTAGCTCTGATTCACCTTCTGTTAGGTCAAAGGGGGCTCGGTTGGTTTCTGAGATTAAGGGCATGAGCCACTGCACTTGGCCCTCATGCAGTTTATTGAATACTATACTAACAGTAAAAACCAGAAAGGTTGTATCAGTACTGGAAGGACAGTTTCTACTTAATGTGATCGTTTTTGTGCCACTGTAAAATCAAAAAATTGTGTGACCATCTGCACTTGCAACTACTGGTAGGCTTAGACACTTGGATTTTAGATCCAGAAACATCCAAACACTTCCTGCTGGGTAGGAGAAGGCTTTAAGGGTCAGAGCTCTTAGCTGCTAGCAAGAGAAGCCCATTCAGGCTGAGTTTAAAAACTGAGGCCAGGCACTGTGGCTTATGCCTGTAATCCCAGCACTTAGGGAGGTCGAGGTGGGTGGATCATCTGAGGTCAGGGGTTTAAGACCAGCCTGACCAACATGAGGAAACCCTATCTTACTAAAAATATAAAAATTAGCCATGCATGGTTGCGCATGTCTGTAGTCCGAGCTACTTGGGAGTCGGAGGCAAAAAAATTTCTCAAACATGGAAGGCAGAGGTTGCAACGAGCTGAGATTATGCCACTTCACTCCAGCCTGGTGGCAGAGCAAAACTCCATCTCAAGAAAAAAACAAAAGAAAGAAAAGAAAATAAATTCATGGGCAGGTGAGACGTATCGAGGAGACACGAAACTAAAGATGACAGGCAGCCAGCTGGACAGCCACAGCCTCATCAAACCCAAACATGCAGAGGCTGGCCTGGGGGGTGACACAGAAATTGCCAGGCATGATGGCTCATGCCTGTAATTCCAGCATTTTAGGAGGCCTAGGTGAGCGGATCACTTGAGACCAGGAATTCAAGACCAGCCTGACCAATATGGTGAAACCCAAACTCCGTTCAAAACACAAAATTAGCCAGGCATGGTTGCAGGTGCCGGTAACTCCAGTTACTTGGGAGGCTGAGGCAGGAGAACTGCTTGAGCCTGGGAGACGGAGGTTGCAGTGAGCTGAGATCACACCGTTGGACTGAAGTCTGATCAACAGAGTGACTCTGTCTCAAAAAAAAAAAAAAAAGGACACATAGAGACGATTTCTATGCAGAATTGTGAGTGAGTGTCCCTCCTTTTGGGGGTAATGCCAGGAAATTTCCAGAATCTGGGAGTGGGCACCAAGCATGTGGCTGAGAATCCTGGACAGTAGCAACATCCAGATGTACTTAGCAGAGGAATCAGGGATGTGCCTGACTGGGGTATCAACAAAGACATCAATTCCAGCTGGCTATTCATGTTGATGCTATATATCCGGTATATAAATTCTCCTGTCAGAAACTCTAGTTAGAAAGGCAAAGAAGAAAGAAAATCGTGCTCCCGTTTCCCGAAGGAAAGGGCAAGAAGGCAGGAAAGTTGAAGGGAACTTCCTGGTGCTGCAGCCTGAATCTCCACTTGTGTTGCTGTCTTCCCCACTAGACTCTGTACTTCCAGAAAGGGCTGGAGATGGGCACAATGCCAGCCCCTCCCTTCTCTCCAGAAGTATTCCCCAACGCTGACATTCACAGTAATTGCTGATTTCTGTTCCTCTCTTTTTTTTTTTTTTGAGGCAGGTTCTTGCTCAGTTACCCAGGCTGTAGTGCAGTGGTATAAACATGGCTCACTGCAGCCTTGACCTCTTGGGCTCAAGTGATCATCTCCCCTCAGCCTCCTGAGTAGCCAGGACTATAGGCGTGCATCACCATTCCTGGCTAATAAAAAAAAAAAAACTTTTTTTCCTGTAGAGACAGGGTCTTACTACGTTGCCAGTCTGGTCCCAAACTCCTGGGCACAAGCGATCCTCCCTTCTTGGCCTCCCAAAGTGTTTGGTGTTACAGGTGTGAGACACCACACCTGGCCTCTTTCTGTTTCGTTAGAGTAGAGCAGCCCTAGTATGCAGCTCCAACCCATAACTGTTCCCCAGCATTGTTATGTCTTTTAAGCCTCTTTCAATTTCCAAGTTTGTTGACTGGGTGAGTGCTCACACCTGTAATCCTGATGTGATAGGATCATTTAACTTCAGAGGTTTGAGACCGACCTGGACAACACAGGGAGACTCCTGTCTCTACAAAACCTAATTTTTTTTTTAACTCCAGCCAGGCTGCAGTGCAGTGGTGTGATCTCAGCTCATGGCAACCTTCACCTCCTGGGTTCAAGCCATTCTTCTGCCTTATCCTCTTGAGTAGCTGAGATTACAGGCACATGGGACCATGCCCAGCTAATTTTTATACTTTTAATAGAGCCAGTGTTTCACCATGTTAGCCTGGCTGTCCTCAAACTCCTGACCTCAGGTGATCTGCCCACTTCAGTCTCTCAAAGTGCAATGATTCTGATCACAGGTGTGAACAACTGTGCCCAGCAAAAACTAAAATTTAAAGAAATATGCAATCTACAAGTCTTTTCTCTATCCCTTTTCCCTTTTTTTCTTTCTTTATTTTTTGTTTTTTTGAAAGAGAGTCTTGCTCTGTCACCCAGGCCAGAGTGCAATGGCACAATCTCAGCCCACTGCAACCTCCGACTCCCGGGTTCAAGTGATTCTCTTGCTTCAGCCTCCTGAATAGCTGGAATTACAGGTGTGTGCTACCACACCTCTCTAATTTTTGTATCTTTGGTAGAGATGGGGTTTCTCCATGTTGGTCAGGCTGGTCTCAAACTCCTGACCTTGTGATTTGCCCACCTTGGCCTCCCAATGTGCTGGGATTACAGGCCTGAGCCACCTTGCCTGGCCTATCCCTTTTCCTTTCTATGAATTTTGGAAGACTCCACATCGTTGGGTCTTTCTCAAAGTCTGGATTTCCTTGGTGAAGGTGAACCCATTCTCTGTCTTTTGTATTTGTGGCATATTTGCAGCTGGATTCATGGTCACCCCATTAGATTAGAGTTTGATTATGTTGGCAAGATTCAGTGGGTGATATGATTGATCTCTTAGTGATGATGAATACTATCATATTGTCTCTCTTATTTTATTCATTTTAAAAATTATTTTAAAATTTTAAAATAGGGGTCTCATTTAGTCACCCAGGCTGGAGTGCAGTGACTCCACCATAGCTCACTGAAGCCTGAAATTCCTGGGCTCAAGCAATCCGCACACCTCAGCCTCCTGAGTAGCTGAGACCACACACCACCACACCCAACATTTTTTTCTTTTTTGAGATGAAGTCCTGCTCTGTCGCCCAGGCTGGAGTACAGTGGTGGGATCTCAGCTCATTGCAGGCTGCGCATCCCAGGTTAATGCAATTCTCCTGCCTCAGCATTCTGAGTAGGTGGAATTGTAGGCACCTGTCACCACACCCAGCTAATTTTTATATTTTTAGTAGGGATGGGCTTTCACCATGTCGGTCATGCTGTTCTGGAACTCCGGACCTCAAGTGATCTGCCTGCCACAGCCTCTCCAAGTGCTGGGATTACAGATGTGTTCTACCGCACCGCACCTGGCCAATGCCCAGCATTTTCTTTTTTTAGACTGAGTGTTGTTTTTTCACCCAGGCTGGAGTTTAGTGGCGCAATCTCAGCTCACTGCAATCTCCACCTCCTGGGTTCAAGCGATTCTGCTGCCTCAGCCTCCTGAGTAGCCGGAATTACAGACACCCACCACCACGGCCAGCTAATTTTTTTATTTATAGTAAAGATGGTGTTTCATCATACTGGCCAGGCTGTTCTTGAACTGACCTAGTAATCCACCCACCTCAGCCTCCCAAAGTCCTGGGATTCCAGGCGTGAGCCACCATGCCTGGTACCTAATTCTTATTCACTGGTCATGGATGGGAGATATGGAACCTTTTTTACAGAATACATGCTGGCCCCATCAGAACATCAGGGTTCAGTCTCCTAAGAGATGTTCCTCTGTTTGTGCTACACACCCAAATAATCCATCACAGTCCACTGTTAGAATATTTCCAGGAATTACAGTGAAAAAACACTGAAGTAGGAGTCAGCAGACTTCGGGACTCTTGACTCAGCCACTAACAACTTCATGTGGACTTGGGGGAAAAAAAGCTGGAGCGACCACACCTGTAATCCCAGCATTTTGGGAGGTTGATGTGGAAGGATTGCTTGAGCCCAGGAGTTTGAGAGCAGCCTGGGCAACATAGCAAGACCCCATCTCTACAAAAAAACTTGAAAAAATTTTCCAGGTGTGGCTGTGTCCCCCTGTAGTCCCAGCTACTCAGGGGGCTAAAGCGGGAGGATCACTGGAGTCCCGGAGGTCAAGACTGTAGTGAGCCAAGATCATGCCATTGCACTCAAGCTTGGGTTTCAAAGTGAAACAAAGCTGGAGCTTTTGTTTTCGCATTTGTAAAAGGTAAATGATACTATCTCCTTCATGGAGTTACTATGAGGATAGAAATACAATTATTTCTTTTCCCTCTTTTTTTAGAAATACAATGAGATAGGCATAGTGGCCAGGTGAGGTGGCTCATGCTTGTGAGCCCAGCACTTTGGGAGGCCGAGGGGGGTGAATCACCTGAGGTCAGAAGTTCAAGACCAGCCTGGCCAACATGGTGAAACCCTGACTCCACTAAAACTACAAAAATCAGCCCAGCGTGGTGGCACGTGCCTACAATCTCAGCTATTCAGGAAGCTGAGGCAGGAGAATTGCTTGAACCCAGGAGGTGGAGGTTGTAGTGTGCCGAGATCGTCCCACTGCACTCCAGCCTGGAAGACAGAGCAAGACTCCATCTCAAAACCAAAACAAAACAAAACAAAACCCGGTGTGGTGGCTCATGCCTGTAATCTCAGCACTTTGGGAGGCCGAGGTGAATGGATCACCTGAGGTCAGGAGTTCAAAACCAGCCTGACCAACATGCAGAAACCCTATCTCTACTAAAAATACAAAATTAGCCAAACATGGTGGCGCGTGCCTGTAATCCCAGCTACTTGGGAGGCTGAGGCAGGGGAACTGCTTCAACCTGGGAAGCAGAGGTTGCAGTGAGCCGAGATTGCACGCCAGCATAAACAACAAGAAGGAAACTCCATCTCAAAAATAAAAATAATAGATAGGCACAGTGCAGAAGACAATGTCAGGTGACACCTGTGCCACAACTTAATACCACTTTGAGTCCGGACAGACAACATAGGTCTCTGTGCCTCAGTTTTTCCACCTGTCAGATAGGAATCATATGAGGATACTCTCCTAAGATGATGCTCAAGGCTAAATAATGTTACCCACGAACGAGCCTAGACAAGGACCTCCTGCATTTTAAACACTCTTCCCTTTTGGCTGTTGTCCTTACTGTTATTATTTTACTAACTAAAGTGCTTTCTAGCCTGCAAAAAAAGGATCTGAAGTTTGTGAGCAAGACCGTTACTCTTTACCAACTGATTAATAACCCCAATTTTTCTTTTTCTTTTCTTTCTTGGTTTTTTTTTTTTTCTTTTTTTTTTTTTGGTCTGGGAGAAAGAGGTGGAAAGGCAACTTTCCATATACATTTATATATATATGTACATATATATGTTTGTATGTGCATATATATACATATAATTTCATTTTAGGTTTTGGGGTACATGTGAAGAACATGCAATATTGTTGCATAGGTACATATGTGTCAATGTGGTTTGCTGCCTTCCTCCCCATCACCTATATCTGGCATTTCTCCCCATGTTATCCCTCCCCAACTCCCCACCCCATGCTGTCCCTCCCCTAGTTTCCCACCACAGACCCCAGGGTATCATGTTTCCCTCCCTGTGCCCATGTGTTCTCATTGTTCAACACCCACCTATAAGTAAGAACATGCAGTGTTTGATTTCCTGTTCTTGTGTCAGTTTGGTAAGAATGATGGTTTCCAGGTTCATCCATGTCCCTACAAAGGACACAAACTCATCGTTTTTTATGGCTGCACAGTATTCCATGTTGTCACAATTTCCCTGTCGAGTCTACCATAGATGGGCATTTGGGTTGTTTCCAAGACTTCATTATTGTAAAGAGTGCAAAAAGTAACATTCGTGTGCATGTGTCCTTATAGTAGAACGACTTATAATCCTTTGTATATGTACCCAGTGATGGAATTGCTGGGTCAAATGTTTCTATTTCTAGGTGCTTAAGGAATCGCCAGTCTTCCACAATGGTTGAACTAATTTGCACTCCCACCAACAGTGTAAAAGTGTTTCTATTTCTCCACAGTTTCTCCAGCATCTGTTGTCTCCAGGTTTTTTAATGATTGCCATTCTAATTGACATGAGATGGTGTCTCAATGTAGTTTTGATTTGCATTTCTCTAATGACCAATGATGATGAAGATTTTTCATATGTTTGTTGGCCTCATGTATGTCTTCTTTTGTAAAGTGTCTGTTCATATCTTTCACTCACTTTTGAATGGGCTTGTTTGTTTCTTTCTTGTAAATCTGTTTTAGTTCTTTGTAGATTCTGGTTATTAGCCCTTTATCAGATGGGTAGATTACAAAAATTTTTTCCCATTCTGTTGGTTGCCAGTTTACCCTAATGATGGTTTCTTTTGCTGTGGAGTTTGATTAGGTCCCATTTGTCTATTTTGTCCTTTGTTGC
Organism: Callithrix jacchus; assembly: GCF_049354715.1. Taxonomy (NCBI): domain Eukaryota; kingdom Metazoa; phylum Chordata; class Mammalia; order Primates; family Cebidae; genus Callithrix; species Callithrix jacchus. The sequence goes on from NC_133510.1 coordinate 137,097,780, forward strand.
CAATGCTTTTGGTGTTTTAGTCATGAAGTCCTTGCCTATGCCTATATCCTAAATGGTTTTTTGTAGGGTTTCTTCTAGGATTTTTATGGTTTTAGGTCTTATGTTTAAGTCTTTAATCCATCTGGTGTTAATTTCAGTGTAAGGTGTCAGGAAGAGGTCTAGTTTCTGCTTTCTGCATGGGACTAGCCAGTTTTCTCAACACCATTCATTAAACAGGGAATCCTTTTCCCATTGCTTATTTTTGTGAGGTTTGTCAAAGATCAGATGGTTGTAGATGTGTGGTCTTGCCTCTGAGGCCTCTGTTCTGTTCCATTGATCTTTATCTCTGTTATGGTATCAGTAGCATGCTCTTTAGATTACTGTAGGATTGTAGTATAGTTTGAAGTCAGCTGGTGTGATGCCTCCAGCTTTGTTCTTTTTGCGTAGATTTGACTTGACTATGTGGGCTCTCTTTTGGTTCCATATGAAGTTTAAGGTGGTTTTTTTCCTGTTCTGTGAAGAAGGCCCTTGGTGGCTTGATAGGGATAGTGTTGAATCTATAGATTACTTTGGGAAGTATGGCCATTTTCATGATATTGAATCTTCCCAATGAATACCATGGAATGTTTCTCCATCTGTTTGTGTCCTCTCTTATTTTGTTGAGCAGTGGTTTGTAGGTCTCCTTGAAGAGGTCTTTAAATTCCTTGTTACTTTTATTCCTAGGCATTTTATTATCTTGGTAGCAATTGTGAATGGCAGTTCATTCTTGATTTGGCTCTCTTTAAGTCTGTTATTGGCGTATAGGAATGCTTGTGATTTTTGTGCATTAATTTTTTATCCTGAGACTTTGCTGAAGTTGCTTATCAGTTTCAGGAGATTGTGGGCTGAGACGATGGGGTCTTCTAGATATACAATCATGTCGTCCGCAAAGAGAGAAAATTTGACTTCCTCCTTTCCTATTTGAATACGGTTTATTTTTTTTTTCTTGCCTAATTGCTCTGGGTAGAACTTCCAGTACTATATTGAATAGGAGTGATGAGAGAGGACATCCTTGTCTAGTGCCAGATTTCAAAGGGAATGCTTCCAGTTTTTACCTATTCATTGTGATACTGGCTGTGGGTTTGTCATAAATAGCTTTTATTATTTAGAGATAAGTTCTGTCAATACCTAGTTTATTGAGAGTTTTGCCTTCTCTGCATCTATGGAGATAATCCTGTGGTTTTTGTGTTTGGTTCTGTTTACGTGGAGAATTATGTTTATAGACTTGTGTATGGTGAACCAGCCTTACATTCCATGATGAATTTTCTTTTCTTTTCTTTTCTTTTTTTTTTTTTGAGACAGAGTCTCACTCCCCCTCCAAGGCTCAAGTTATTCTCTTGCTCAGTCTCACGAGTAACTGAGATTACAGGCACCCACAACTAGGCCTGACTAATTTTTGTATTTTTTTTTTTCATAGAGACGGGGTTTCACCATGTTAGCCAGGTTGGTTTCAAACTCCTGATCTCAGGTGATCCACCCACGTCAGTCCCCCAAAGTGCTGGGATTATGGGCGTGTGCCACCACCCCATCGCATAACCCCAGTTTTTTTTTTTTTACCAACTTTGAGTACAGAAATTGGCATGACTCCCAGATTCCCATAATGCAAATTGTCCTCCCAATTATAACTGCTAGTTTGTTTTCATTTAAGAAAAACAAGACAAACAGAAATTGAAATGCCGGTCATTTCTGTTGACAAAAAGATAAGAATGGCCGGATGCAGTGGCTGATGCCTGCAATTCCAGCAATTTGAGAGGCTGAGGTGGGAAGATCACTTGAAGCCAGGAGTTCGAGACCAGCCTGACCAACACGGTGAATTCTCCTCTCTACTAAAAATACAAAAATGAGCAAGGCAGGGTGGCATGTGCTTGTAGTTCCATCTACTCAGGAGGCTGAGGCAGGAGAATCGCCCAACCCAGGAGGCGGAGGTTGCAATGAACAAAGATCATGCCACTGCACTCCAGCCTGGGAAACAAGATCAGAGCACCATCTCAAAAAACAAAAAAATGTAATGTGACTGCTATTTTCTTGTTGTAATCACAGAGTTCATGTGGAAAAGCTAAGCAATATGAAAAAATACAGAGTTAAAGATATAAAAAAATTACCCCACATTGGATCAGCACACTTTTTTTTTTCTCTTGAGATAGACTAGGTCTTGCTATTGCCCAGCCGGTGGGCAGTGGCACAATCACAGATGCCTGCATCCTCGACCTCCTGGGCTCACTCTGTGCTCCTGCCTCCCAAGGAGCTGGGACTACAGGTACACACCCCTACACCAAGCTTTTTTTTTTAATTTTTTTGTAGAGGTGAAGTTTCACTGTGTTGCCCGGGCTGGTCTTGAATTCTTGGCCTCAAGTGATCCTCCCGCCTCAGCCTTCCAAAGTGCTGGGATTACAGGCATGACCTTATCTGGAGACTGGGTCTTTACAGAGGTTATCAAATTAAAATGGGTCATGATGGTGGGGCCCTGATCCCATATAACTGGTGTCCTTACTAAAAGGGAAATTTGTTGCCAGTAAAAGAAAAAGAAAGAGTAAAATATTTTTTTTTGAGACAGTCTTGTTCTGTTACCCAGGCTTGAGTGTAGTGATGTGATCATAGCTCAATGCGGCATCAATCTCCTGGGTTCAAATGATCCTTCCACCTCAGCTTCCTGAGTAGCTGGGACTACAGGTGTGTTCCACCATGCCCAGCTAATTTTCTGTATTTTATGTAGAGATGGTATCTCACTATGTTTCCCAGGCTAAACTTGAACTTCTAGGCTCAAGCAATCCTGTCTCGGCCTCCCAAAGTGCTGGGATTATAGGTGTGAGCCACTGTGCCTGCCCAAAAATAAATTTTCACACAGAGACAGACATGCGTAGAAGGACAATGGCCACTATAAGTCAAGGGATGCCTGCTGTCCCAGAGCCTCCAGAGAGAGCCTGGCCTGCAGACACCCAACTACACTTCCGGCCTCCCAATTGGGAGACAATAAATTTTTTTTTATTTATTGATTTATTGAAACAGGGTCTCGCTCTGTCACCCAGGCTGGAGTGCAGTGGCATGACCTCAGCTCACTGCAGCCTCATTCTCCCTGGTTCAAGAAATCCTCCCACCTCAGCCTCCAGAGTAGCTTGAGATCACAGGAACATGCAACCATGCCTGGCTAATTTTTTTTTCTGAGATAGATTCTTGCTCTGTCCCTCAGTCTGGAATAAATTGTTGTGATCTCAGCTTACTGCAACCTCCACCTTCTGGGATCAAGCATTTCTCCTGCCTCAGCCTCCTGAGTACCTAGGATTACAGAGGCGCACCACCACACCCAGCTAATTTTTGTATTTTTTGTAGAGAGGGTTTCACCATGTTGACCACGCTGGTCTCGAACTCCTGACATCATGATTTGCCTACCTCAGCCTCCCAAAGTCATAGAATTACAGGTGTTAGCCACCACTCCCGGCCTTGTATTCTTTCAGTAGAGATGGAGTTTCATCCTATTGGCCTGGCCAGTCTCGATCTCCTTACCTCAAGATATCCTCTCATCCTCCCCAAAGTAAAGGGATTACAGACATGAGCCATCATGCCCTTGGTCATTCATGAATGTGTAATTAGGTTTTGTCCAGGATCAGAGGCTCATGCCTGTAATTCCAGCACTTTGGAAGGCTGAGAAGGGAGGGTACCTTGATGCCCAAAGTTTGAGGACAGCCTGGCCAACATGGTGAGGTCCCATCTCCACACACACACAAATATTAGTTGAGCATGGTGGCATGCACCTGTAATCCCAACTACTCAGGAGGCTTAGGTGATAGGACTGCTTAAGCATGGGAATAAGAGGCTGCAGTGAGCTATGATTGTACCACTGCACTGTAGCCTGGACAACACAGGAAGTCCCTCTCTGTCTCTAAAAAAAAAAAGGCGTTGTTTGATTTTGTGTTTCTGTTGTTACTGTTGTTTTTTGAGATGGAGTCTCACGCTCTGCCCAGGCTGGAATGCAATGGTTCAATCTCGGCTCACCACAACCTCCACCTCCTGTATTGAAGTGATTCTCCAACCTGAGCCTCCCGAGTAGCTGCGATTACAGGTGTGCACCACTACCCTAGGCTCATTTTTATATTTTTAGTTGAGATGGGGTTTCACCACATTGGCCAGGCTGGTCTGAAACTCCTGACCTCAGGACATCCACCCGCCTTGGCCTCCCCAAGTGCTAGAATTACAGATGTGGGTCACTGAGCCCAGTCGATTTCATGTTTTGGCTGGGTCGGGTCTGGTAGGTGTATGGTTAATAAACCAGGTCTTAATTTTTCTAGGCTACCGGGGGCTTGGGCACGCACTGACAGCAATGTCGTGGGTGGTGACATTGGCTTCAAACGTGGATGAAAACAAGATCTGGTCTCCCTTTTTTACCCAGACGGTGTTGACCAGCTGACCTAGGAGATAAAAGAACTGGTGTATGAGGCCATGTGTACATCCTGGGAAAGGGGATGCCAACTGCTGGGACCCCAGGCCCCTTGCCACCAACCACTCCACCCTGCCAGTGGCTCTTCCATGTTTGTTACAGATTTGAGAGGTTTAATATTCAAAGGAGGATGAATTGAGGGAAGTCCAGGGCTGGGGCACAATTCTGTTAAACATGATAAGGAATCATGTGGGTTTTCAAGAAAACCCACAGCCAGACATGGTGGTTCACGCCTGTAATCCCAGCACTTTAGGAAACCTAGGTGAAAGGATCACTGGAGGTCAGGAGTTCGAGGCCATCATGACCAACATAGTGAAATCCCATCTCTACTAAAAATACATAAATTAGCCAGGTGTGGTGGCATATGCCTGTAGTCCAGCTACTCGAGGGACTGAGGGCTGAGAATCCCGGGAGGTGGAGGTTGCAGTGAGTAGAGACCACACCATCGTACTCCATCCTGGGTGACAGAGTGAGACTCCATCTAAAAAATAAAGAAATAAATAAAGTGAGAAAACCAGGCATGGGGGTGCATGTCTGTAATCCCAGCACTTTGGGAGGCTGAGCTGGACAGATCACTTGAGGTCAGGAGTTCAAGATCAGCCTGGCTAACACGGCAAAATCTTGTCTCTGCTAAAAATACAAAAATGAACCGGGCATGGTTGCGTGTGCCTGTGATCCAAGCTACTAAGGAGGCTGAGGCAGGAGAATTGCTTGAACCCGGAGGTGTAAATTGCAGTTAGACAAGATTTCACCACTGCACTCCAGCCTGAGGGACAGAGCAAGACTCCCCTTAAAAAAAAAAAAAATCAGAGAAGACCGAGATATCCGCAGATAATGCACCGTGTCACTTTCCCTGTGCACTTTTCCTGCCTCTTGGTAGACAGTTCCTAACATCACCATGAGATCCTGGTGAAGGAGGGGTGGATACTGAGGTTGCTACAGTTTTATGAACCATTTTTCCCCAGAGAGAGATGGTCATCTTCTGTCAGATTCCTTTGAGTGTTTTGCCAACCCCTGCTGTGGGAGGTTTATCCTCAGGGCACTACTCCATGAAGCCACCAGGTGACGCCATTGCCGTATAAATGAAACAAACTGACCCGACATTAGAAAATGGTGTTCTACTTTCTTTGAGCTGAGTGGGGTGGGTCAAACCTGTAATCCCAGCACTTAGGGAGGCTGAGGTGAATAGATCACTTGAGTCCAGGAGTTCGAGTCCAGCCTGAAAACATGGTGAAACCCTGTCTGTTTTAAAATATAAAAATTAGCCAGGCATAGTGATGCACACCTGTCATCCTAGCTACTCAGAAGGCTGAGACAGCAGAATCGGTTGGGAAGCAGAGGTTGCAGGGAGCCAAGTTCGTGACTCTGCACTCCAGCCTGGGTAACAGAGTGAGACTCCATCTCCAAAAAAAAAAAGTGTTCCTAAGGACTGAGAGGGGAAATTGAGGCATGCAGAATGGAGTTGGGGTGGGGCTTGGTGAGAGAATGGGTTCAAGTAACTTGTGAAGGGCTCTCAGAATGTCAGAGCAACATAAAAATCATTTATTCTACCTCTCACTACCACATTTTCCAGATATAGAAATCAAAGCTGAGAGGCAGGGGGATATGTATCCCAAAAGCACCACGCTGGTAGGGAGCAGGGTTGCCAGAGAAAACACAGGACATCCAGTTAAGTGAGAGTTTCAAACTCTCAGTGTATGTCTCAAATAATGCACAAGACTTAAACTAAAACCTTATTTACTTTTTGTCTTCAAAGGTAACTGGGCATCTGTATGATGATTTGCTAAGTCTTACAACCCTCATGAAGGTAAAATGAAGATTAGAAAGATACTTAAATGTAATAAGCAAACATGCAAAATGAGGGCAACTCTTTCCCATTTTGCAGACAAGGGAACTGCACGTTAGGGAGGGGACTTGCCCCAAAGCCACCCTCACAATCCTCAGAGTCAGGATTTGAACCCAGTCCTTATTCCAGAGGTCTCAACTTCACTGTTGTGGCCAGGAACAGCTCCCAGTCCCACTCGTGTGTGTGCATGTTCTTTCTTGAATATGACTCTCTCCCCATCGTGTAAGTGGGTGGTTCCCCTCCCTGACATTGACGGACTCCATCTTCAGCAGGCGCCTCCTGACCCAGCAGACCCCCATGAGCCCAGATCCCTGGGACCCGGTGGCTGTCCTTATCACATTCCTTGACTCCGCATCTTAGGATCCAAGTCTGACCCTCTTCAGGATCTGCAGCTGTGTTACAGAAAAGGGGACCCGATCCAGACCACAAGGGAGGGTCCTCGGATCTCGTGTAAGAAGCAATTCAGCATGAGTCTGTAAAGTGAAAGCACAATTGTTTGTTTGTTTGCTTTTTTTGTTGTTTTGTTTTGGTTTTGAGATGGAGTCTTTGTTGCCCAGGCTAGATAGAGAGTAGCGGTGTGATCTTGGCTCAGTATGACCTACGCCTCCTGGGTTCGAGAGATTTTCCTGCTTCAGCCTCCTGAGTAACTGGGATCACAGGTGCATGTCACCACACCTGGCTAATTTTTATATTTCTAGTAGAGATAGCATTTCACCATGTTGGCCAGGCTGATCTAGAACTCTTGACCCCAGGTGATCCACCTGCCTCAGCCTCCCAAAGTGCTGAGATTACAAATGTGAGCCACAGTGTAAGTTTATTCTTTCCTTAAAAAGCAAGTTTTTTAAGAAGATGAAGATGAAATAGCTACTCCATAGAGCAGCCCAGAGGGCGCTGGTGCCCATCTTTAGGGTTATTTCTTCCTGACATGCTAAATGAGGGCTAGACTATTCATGACTCCCCTTTTATAGATCTTACAGGGAAACTTTCTGATGTTGCCATGGCATTTTTAAACTGTCATGGCGCTGGTGGCAAATGTAGGAGTGAGGATGAGCAGAGGTCACTCTGGTCATCATCTTGGTTTCGGTGGGTCTTGGACTGGCTTCTTTACTGCAGCCTGTTTTACTGACAAGGTCTCTGTGACCTGTATCCTGTGCTGCCCTCCTGTCTCATCCTGTGACTCAGAATGCCTTCACTGCCTGGAAATGAAACCCAGTAGGTCTCAGCCTCCTTTTACGCATCTCCTATTCAAGATGGAGCCGCTGTGGTTCACACCCCTCTGGCAGCTGGGCTCCCCGGGATCTCCTGAGGTTCTGTCCCCTCCGTGCCTAGTTCCTGGGTCCCTCCACCATCGCTGTCTTCCTGAGCCACCTGCCTCTGAGTTTCTTTATCAGCAAGAAGAGGAATCACTTTCAGGTTCGGCTTTTGGGGGAAAAGACGAACCAGGCAGGAAGTAGGGAGGAAGACACAGGCCCTGGTGTGGGCGAAGGGGAGGGCAGAGCTGAGTGGGATCCGGCGGGTCTGGCTTTGTTCTTGTCTCTGCGAGTTGCCCATCGTGCAGACCTGCCCCTCTCCTTCCCCATCGCATTGGACGGCGGCTCTTCCCTCCAGTGTTCAGACCCCAGGCCCTGGGTCAGATCAATGCCTTTTTCTCCTGCACCCCATCAGTCAGCAGATTTGCTTGGCATCATCTGAAAAATGCATCCAGCGGCAAGGCCCTGGCTCACTCCTTACTTCCGCCCCAGCCTCTCTCCACTTCCAGCCACAGGAGACCTGTGTGAGCTGAATTCATCACACCCTCCTCTTCTCAGACCTACAGCAGCCCCATTTTCCTCAGTCTGAGCCAAAGGCCCCACAGTGGCCCACCTGGCCCTCCCTGAGCTGCCTCATTGACTCCAGCCTCACCTTCCACCCATCTCCCTCCCTTTCCCACCTACCCCATCCTCACACCTGCCTGATGTTCACACATCTCTCCAGGCATCTGCTTTAGCTGCTGTCCGCCTGGACCACCCTCACTCTAGAAGACCCTTGTCCCCTCCAGCACCCCCTGCAGTCAGGTCCACCTTCCTCACCATCGTTCAGCAAGGACACACCCCGCCCATCCCTCTCCTTTCAGCATCTCTCTTCCTTGGCCTGTTTTGGGTTCATTTTTACTGTTCCCCAGCACTTCCCACTTCCTAAAGGGCCCTTCAAGAAGCACCCGGAAGGGGCCAATGGCCTTACTCTCCTTAGACTAGAAGCTCCACGGCAGCACAGCACACTCTTTGTGGCAGATTCAGTATCTAGTTAGTGCTCGGCATGCAGAAGGTGCTGGACAAGTGTTTGAGAACTACGGAAGAAGGGAGGGAGGGGAGAAGGGTAGGAAAGAGGAAGGGAAGAAGGGAGGGATGGGGAGAAAGGAGGGAGGGGAGGAGTGAAAAGGAGGGAGGGAAGGAAAGATAGGAAAGGGGAGGACAGATGGAGGGAAGGAAAGAGTTGAAAGAGGAAGAGAAGGAATGATGGAGGCAAGGAAGAAAGGGAGGAGGGAGGTGGAAAAAGAGGGTAGAAAGCAAGGCAGGAGAGCAGAAGAAAGGAGTAGGGAAGAAAAGAAAGGTGGAAGGGGGATAAAGGGAAGGAACTTATTTTCTCTCTAGGCCCAGCTGTCCCAATTATCTGTCATTTGGCCAGCCTCCTGCATGGCCTCCTCCGAGCACAGTGACTCATGCCTCTAATCCCAGCACTTTGGGAGTTCAAAACAGGTGGATCACCTGAGTTCAGGAGTTCTAAACCAGACTGGTCAACATGGCAAAATGCCATCCCTCTTAAAAAATACAAAGATTAGCTGAGCATCGTGGCAGGCACCTATAATCTTAGCTACTCCAGAATGTCAGGCAGAAGAATCACTCGAACCCAGGAGGCAGAGATTACAGTGAGCCAAGATCGCGCCACTGCACTCCAGGCTGGTAACAAAGCAAGACTCCATCTCAAGAAATAACAAAATACCTTCTCCAGGCAGCTGCCTTCTGATGATGCCCCTCCCCGGTTAAGCACAGACCCCGAACTCCTCCCTGACCCTAAAGTGCCAAGTGACGCCGCGCATGTACTCCTCTGAGTGTCCACACTGAGTGTCCTCTCAGTCATGCTGCTCCCTCTGCCTAGGTGTTTGCTGTCCCCTGTCTCAGAGCCTTCAATCCCTCTTCCCGGCTCCATCCCCTCATCCTCTGCCTGCCCAGCACCCACCTCCTGGCCATTTAACATGTAGCTCAGGTTGTAATCCCAGTACTTTAGGAGGCCAGGGGCAGAGGGTCACTTGAGCCCAAGAGCTTGAGGCCAGCCTGGGCAACAGAGTGAGACCCCACAACTCCACCAAAAATGTAAAAGGAAGAAAGATGTAGCTCAGGCATTACCCACCTCCAGGTAGCCTTCCTGATGGTGCCATACCCAGGTGGGCTCAGGGGCAGCCTCTGTTCTCTGGGCACCAGAAGCCTCCTTTCTGTGGCAGTGGTCCTGGGTCAGCTCCTGCAGGAATTCAGGCACAGGATGATGGTGGATGGATCAGGACTGAGGGTCAGAGATGCGGAGAGGCAGACAGCTTTGGGAAGCAGTAGGAAGGATTAGCAGGATTTGCTGCATGGTGACTGTCAGGGTGCAGGGGAGAATTCCGGACCAGCTGTGTCTTCATCTCTCTCTTCCCTCCAATCCCAGGAGAGCAAACGAGGCAGAAGGACTTGTGGGCCCGATTCACCAGCTCTATCCTCAGGAACTTGAGGACCATCAAGTTCCATGGCTGGGAGGGAGCCTTTCTGGACAGAGTCCTGGGCATCCGAGGCCAGGATCTGTGTACCTTGTGGACCTCTGGCCTCCTCTTCTTTATGTCGCTGGTGTCTTTCCAAGCGTCTTCATTTCTGGTCATGTCACTCTAGTCTCTATGGTGATCAGGACTGGGGAAGGAGTGTGGGGCTCAGGAGGTGAGGTAGGTGGAGCCTCCCTGATCCTACCACCCTGTCCATCAAAACCCACACATTCTGGATCCTGTTCTCACCGGGTTTCTGCTATCTTCTGCGTGAATGAATTAATTCCATCATTCTGGTGAAGGTGACAGCGGCTGTTGAAGTCTGCTATTCTGAGAGTTCCAGGCTTCCACTGATGTGGGGAGGAGAGTTCAGGTGCAGACAGGCTGCAGAGATAGAATCCACGGTATGAGTGGCTTTTTTGCTGCTGGCCAACAAATGTCCATAGCCACCCTGTCACTGACGTGATTCTTGTTCTGCCGTTGTCATTTATTTCTGATTGCTGTCAGAACACTCTTCCTAAAGCACAGCTTTCTGAAGAATTTAAACATGTTGATGCATAGGCAAGGCACAGTGACTCATGCCTGACATCCGAGCTCTTTGGGAGGCTGAGGTGCCTTGAACCCAGTTGGTGGAGGTTGCAGTGGCCCCAGATTGTGCCACTTCACTCCAGCCTGGGTGACGGAGCAAGACTTTGTGTCAAAAACCAAACAAAACAAAACAAAAGGATCACAAATGGGACCGATACCTAGGGCCCTCCCATGCTGCTCTCTTCAGGAGTCCCCAGGCTCAGCCCTCATGTCTATCACCTTCACAGAGAGGCCTTTCCTGACCACCTTCATCACCACCTGAGCACCCCTGCTTGTGCTAGTGCACTCTAACCTGCACCCGATTTCTCTTTACTTTTTTATTTTTGAAGACAGAGTCTTGCTCTGTTCCCCAGGCTGGAGTGCAGTGACGCAATGTCGGCTCACTGCAACCTCCACCTCCCAAGTTCAAACAATCCTCCCACCTCACCCTCCTGAGTAGCTAGAATTACAGGCAGCTGCCACCACACCTAGGTAATTTTCTTTTGTGTACCTTTAGTAGAGATGGCATTTCACCATGTCGGCCAGGCTGGTCTCGAACTCCTAACCTCAAGGGATCTATCCTCCTCAGCCTCCCAAAGTGCTGGGATTACAGATGGGAGCCACCGCACCTGGCCATACCTGCTTTAGTTTTTATTCTTCATAGCACTCTCCACCTGATGTGCTGTCTGTGTTAATGGTTTGTTTATGGATCGCCTGTCTCTTTCTCCCTCATTAGAATGATGGATCCATTAAGAGAGCAGCAACTTTGTTTTGCTCATTGCTGTTTCCCCAGAGCCCGGAGCCCTGTCAGGTATATGATAACCAGGCAGTAGTTATTCATAGAATGAATGAATGTAAGAATGAATAAATGGCCGGGTGCTGTGGATCATGCCTGTACTCCTAGCACTTTGGGAGGCCGAGGTGGGTGGATTGCTTGAGGTCAGGGATTCGAGACCTGCCTGGACAACATGGTGAAACCCCATCTCTACTAAAAATAAAAAAAGTTAGCTAGGAATACTGATGCACGCCTGTAATCCCAGCTACTCAGGAGGCTGAGACAGGAGAATTGCCTGTACCCAGGAGGTGAAGGTTACGTTGAGTCGAGACCATGTCACTGCACTGTAGCCTGGCAGAAAGAGAGAGACTGTCTCAGAAATAAATGAAAATAATTTTTAAAAAGAATGAATGAAAGACCAGAAGGCCTAGATAGAAGGAATATGTTACAGTAATCAATAGTGCACAAGGGAAATTACAGTGAATGAGAATTTATTTGAATATTTCAAGATAGCTGGAAGAGAAGAATTTTTTTTGTTCCCAAAACAAAAGATAAATATTTGAGGTGATGACTGTCTCAGTTACCCCGATTTGATCATTACATATTGTCTACAGCTTGGGTCCCCAACCCTCCTGGCCACGGATCTGTACCAGTAGCCTGTTTTTGTTTTTCTTTTTTTTCTCTCTCTCTCTTTTTGAGACAGAGTCTCAGTCTGTGCAGCGGTGCTATCTCAGGTAAATGTAACCTCCATCTCCGAGGCTCAAGTAATTCTTCCGCCTCAGCCTCCTGAGTAGCTGGGATTACAGGCATATACCACCACACCTGGCTAATTTTTGTATTTTTAGTAGAGACAGGGTTTCACCATGTTGGCCAAGCTGGTCCCAAACGCCTTACTTCAGGTGATTTGCCCTCCTCATTCTCCCGAAGTGCTGGGATTTCAAGTGTGAGCCATTGCACCCGGGATTTTTTTTTTTTTAATTTGACAGGGAGTTTTGCTCTTGTTGCCCAGGCTGGAATGCAATGGCATGATCTTGACTCTCTGCAACCTCTGTCTCCCAGATTCAAGCCAGTTTCCTGCCTCAGACTCCCAAGTAGCTGTGATTACAGGTATGAGCCACCATGCCAGGCTAATTTTTGTATTTCTAGTAGAGACAGGGTGTCTCTATGTTGGTCAGGTTGGTCTCGAACTCCCAACCTCAGGTGATCTACCTGCCTCAGTCTCCCAATGTGCTGGGATTACAGGCATGAGCCACCGTGCCCATCTCACCTGTTAGAAACTGGGCAGGCATCACAGCAGGTGAGCAGCGAACGAGCTAGGGAGGCTTTATCTGTGTTCACAGCCGCTCCTTATTTCTGGCATCACCACCTGAGCTCCACTTTCTGTCAGATCGGTGGCATTGTTAGAGTCTCATAGGAATGCAAACCCTACCGTAAGCAGCACATGCGAGGGAGCTGGACTGCGTGCCCCTTATGAGAATCCAATGCCTGTTTATCTGTCAATGTCTCCCGTCACCTTCAGAAGGGATGCTCTAGTTTCAGGAAAACAAGCTCAGGGCTCCCACTAATTTTATGTTACGGTGAGTTGTGTAAATATTTCATTATATATTACACTGTAATAATAACAGAAGTGGGCCGGGCACAGTGGCACATGCCTGTTATCCTATCATTTTGGGAGGCTGAAGCAGTCGGATCACCTGATGTCGGGGGTTCAAGACCAGCCTGGCCAACATGGTGAAACACCGTCTCTGCTAAAGGTACAAAAACTGGCATGGTGGCAGGAACCTGTCATCCCAGCTACTTGGGAGGCTGAGGCAGGAGCATTGCTTGAACCCGGGAGCGGAGGTTGCAGTGAGCCACAATCATAGCATTTTGGGAGGCTGAAGTGGGCGGATCACCTGAAGTCAGCAGTTCGAGACCAGCCTGGCCCACAGGTGAAACCTCGCCTGTAATAAAAATACATAAATTAGCTAGGTGTGGTGGTAGGAGCCTATAAGCTGACTTACTCGGGAGGCTGAGGCAAAAGAATTGCTTGAACCGAGGAGGTGGAGGTTGCAGTGAGCCAAGATCATGTCCCTGGACTTCAGCCTGGGCAATATATGAAGATTCTGGTTTTGTTTTTGTTTTTGTTTTTTAAAAGGCAAGCCAGTTACAATGGCTTATACCTATAATTCCAGAATTTTGGAGGCCAAGATGGAAAGATCACTTGAGGCTAGGAGTTCCAGGTAAACCTGGGCAACATAGCATGACCCCATCTCTACAAAACATTTTTTAAAACTTGGGCACAGTGGCATGTGCCCATAGTCTCAGCTACTCAGGAGGCTGAGGCAAGAGGATTGCTGCAGCCCAGGAACTGGAGGCTGCAGTGAGCCATGCTTGTGCCACTGCACTCCAGCCTGGGTGACAGAGTGAGACCCTGCCTCTCCAAAAAAAAGAATTCAGAGTAGAGAAAAGTATGAATTGTAAGTTCAAGCATTGCACGTCCCACATTTCCTTCAGAAGTGTGGATGCGTGCCCCAAGAACTCTGCATTCATTTCCCAGCGCTGCCTTAACAAAGTACCCTAAACTGTGTGGCTTCAACCACAGAGATTTATTCTCACAGTTCTGGATACCAGGAGTCTGAAATCAAGGGATTTTTTATTGCTTGTTTGTTTTTTCTCTGAAGGCTGTGAGGGAGGTCTGTCCCAGGTCTCGCTCATGGATTCTGAGAGCCTCCAGAGTTCCTTGGCTTGCAGGTGGTCTTCTGTCTCTGTCTTGAAACTGTCTTACCTTTGTAGGTGTCTTTGTCCACACATCCCCTTTTTATAAGGACACCAGGCACACTGGATTAGAATTCACCCTCATTACCTCAGCTTAGCTCGATCACATGGGAAGAGGCTATTTCCAAATAAGGTCGCATCCACAGACCCTGCGGCATAGGGCTTCAGCATCTTTCGGGGAGACAGAGCACAACGCATAACACTATAGATTTGCAAATATTTTTAGTTTGAGTTTCTGGGTTTTATTTTTTATTTTTTCGTGTCGGATGAGTGATGTGATGATACCGTAACAAGTTTTGAGAATGGCACATATCATAAAATAGCCTGATAACCCAATTGTCATGCTTAGGTTTTGGTTTTTTAAAATTTTAGTTTTTCTTGAGGCAGGGTCTTGCTGCAATACTCATGCTGGAGGGCAGTGGTGCAATCATGGGTCACCGCAGCCTTAACCTCCTGGACTCCAGCGATCTTCCCACCTCAGCCTCCCAAAGAGCTAGGATTATAGGAATGAGCCACCAACCCCAGCTGTTCCCTATTTTTTGTTGGTACGTTGTTCATTTTTCTCAAAAAACACACCTTTTTATCTGTGCATACTGGCTCATGCCTGTAATCCTCAGTACTTTGGGAGGCCGAGGCAGGTGGATTTCTTGAGATCAGGAGTTCAAGACCAGCCTGGCCCACATGGTGTAACGCCTTCTCTACTAAAAATACAAAAATGAGCTGGATGTGGTGGTGTGTACCTGTAATCCCAGTTACTCGGGAAGCTTAGGCAGGAGAACCGCTTGAACCCTAGAGGCAGAGGTTGCAGCGAGCCAGGTTCATACTCCCGCACTCCAGACTTGGTGGCAGAGCGAGACTAACTCAAAAAAAGTGAAATATACATACATACAAACGTGCACATGAACACACACACACACCTTGGCAATTTTTTTATACATCAGCATTCACTGGTACAATGTAAATTCTATGGTAGATTTTATTTAGATTAATACAATCTAAATACTATTCTATTAAGTGCTACAACTAAAAAAAATAGGCCATGCATTTAAATGATTCAAAGTTCAAAAACTATGAAAGAGTATAGAATCGAGTCTCCCATATGGCAGCTCATGGCATATGTGTTTATGAAATCTACGTGAGGCTGGATACGGTGGCTCATGCCTGTAATCCCAGCATTTTAGGAGGCCGAGTCGGGTGGCTCACCTGAGGTCAGGAGTTTGAGAGCAGCCTGACCAACATGGTGAAACCACATGTATACTAAAAACACAAAAAGCAACCGGATGCGGCGGTGAGCCCATATAACCCTATCTACTTTGGAAGCTGAGGCAAAAGAGGTGCTTGAACCTGGGGGACAGAGGTTGCGGTTAGCCAAGATCATGCAACTTCACTTCAGCCTGGGCAACGGAGCGAGACTCCATCTCAAAAAAAAAAATCTACATAAATTAACATTTAAGAAAATGAAAGATTTGGTTCTTTGGCTGCGTGGGCCACATTTCAAGTGCTCCACAGCTGCAGATGGCCCGGAAATATGGTCTTTATTGCAAAAAGTTCTATCGGTTGGTGTTGGTGCAGCCTTAAAGCCGCTCTCCCACCCCTCCTCGAAGCGAACCACCGTTACGGTTCCTTTGGTGATTCTTTTCCGAGATGATCTATGCACACAATCAGCACGTGGAGTTAATATATGTACCTAATAAAATCAGCATCTCCCGTGTAGTGCAAATGACCATGTAATAGTCCATGGAATGGAATGTATTCAGCTAGTTTCATAATGAAGTGCTCTTGAGTTTTTCCCAGGTTTCCTGTTAAAATTATTCTGTCGAGAACACCATTCTCTCACAGAGTACATTTTTAACAGTGGAATTCCCTGGCCAGAATGTTTATATGTTTTTCTCATTTCTTTTCTATTTTCTTTCTTTTTTTTCTTTTCTTTTCTTTCTTTCCCTCTCACTATTCCCTCTTCCTACTTTTTTTCTTCCCTTTCCCCCTCTCATCCTCCTCTTTTTTCTCTCCCCCACTTTTCTCTTTCTTTTACAAGGTCTTCTATTTAATGGCATAATCCTAATTCACTGCAGCCTTGAACCCCTGGGCCCAAGCGATCCTCTTTCCTCAGCCTCCCAAGTAGCAGAGACTAAAACCTGTGCCCCCATGCCTTTCTATATTTTTATTTTCTTTTTAGTGGAGATGGGTCTTACTATATTGTTCAGGGTCGTTTTCATCTATGTAGGTGCTTTTCAAGAGATCTTACCAAAAGGTACCTGGATAGAACTTAGTCACTTGAAGCTCTTGTCCTTGTGTTGAAATTTTGTGTCTGCCTCCTCCATCCCGGGGAGATTCAAAACTTCTATCCCCTTTTCAGGCAGATCAGTGACTTCAAAAATGTACGAATGTTGTGAGGCAAGGCGGAAGGATCACATGAAGTCAGGAATTTGGGCCCAGGCTGTCCAGGAAGGTGAAACCCTGCCTCTACCAAAAATACAAAACTTACATGAGCGTGGTGGTGCACGCCTGTAGGCCCAGCTTCTCAGGAGGCTGAGGCATGCGAATTGTTTGAATCTGGAAAGCGGATGTTGCAGTAAGTCGAGATCGTGCCGCCGCACTCCAGCCAGGCACAAATAGCAGCTTTAGACTCGATCTCGCCAGGCATGACCACTGGGCACGTTCAGCATAGGATCACCGATTCTGCCTCAGTTTTCAGTGTCTTCTCTGGGGCCTGGAGTATAGCATCTGAAGCCGAGCTGGATGTCTTGCTGCATAAATACTCTCTCCACTTCCACCTGTGCCATCAGTCTGGGTGAATACTCATGTCAGGGGAGAGCCGTCGTCCTCCTACAGCCCCACCTGTCTGATGGCTGAGACTTCTGCCTCATTTCCAGAACTCCCAGGGGCCCTTGAACGTCTTGTTATTTGCTACATATGCAAGCACAGATTGCCCGTACCTCCCCTGAGACCTTCCTGCCACTCTCTATAGAGCTGCCTGAAGCCTCGAAATGTTTATTTGCCTTTGGAGAAATTCTGCTTCCATCTGCCCCATACTCATCAAAATTACAGTAACAGCCAGCACTCCAACTTTCTGGATCCTGTTCCAGCAGAGAGGAAGTCTCTTCTTCAAGTCCTCTTTGTAACCCCATTTAAGATGAGGAAACTGAGGCAGATGAGCTCATGAATACAAAGTGCCAGAGCTTGGGTTCAACCTCGAATCCCTGGGCCCAGGGGTTCGAGGCTCGTGTTCAACCTTAGAGTTTGTGGGATTTAAGGTTGATGTTGGAAGCGTTCTGTTTGACACCCCCTACCCTGGTGTGTGGGGGTTGTGTCCTGGGTTGCCTGCAGAGCCCCAGTTTATGCCTGCTGACCTCACGCTTTTGTGACTAGCGTTGTCTTTAACTGCAAAACGTCGTGGTTTGTGAGAGAAATTCTGTGCTCACCCAGTTCACCCGTACCCTGAGGAAGCTCTGACACCACCGCACAGCTTCTGATACATACTGGAGAAAGCCAGCGCTAGGAGGTGCCTGTCAGCAGAAAGAGCTGCAAGCATCTACATCCACATGTAGACATATCTGTACACATACATTCATATACACACATCCATATATATACATGTCTTTACATCCACACACACGTCTGTACACCCACACATTCATACACATGTCTACATATAGACACCTTCATGTACACATCACTGTACACACAATCCATATCCACACATTCATACATACCTATCTGTGTATTTTGGTATAGCTGTATACATACACATCTACACACATCCATGTACAGATAAATCTGTACGCAGATGCATCCACATTCGTCCACACACATCTGCACATACGTCGGTGGGGATCAGGGAAATGCAGCATTAAGTAGTGACGGTCTGATAATAGCTAGTATTGTTTTGACATCTTTTGGGTGAACTGACTAGCTAGTGGCTATCAGAGGGGTGTGTGAGGTGTGTCTGCAGGTTGGCAGGGCCATCAAACGCGGTATTTGTAGTTGCTCGTGGCTTTCCTAGAGGATCTCTCATGTGGAGCCTTGGAGTGTAGTGAGCTGTTCCTGTGGCCCGCCTGCCAATGTCTGCACCAGTGACCAACAAAATTCTGGCTTCACGGGCCTCAAGGACTTTGGATTTTACAGTAAAAAACGCTATATGCCATCATCGGACGTGTCTGGTCTGCAAGTGGAGATCCGTTGCCAGTGGCGGGATGGGAGCTGGAAGAGCCAGGAGGATGTTGCAGTCAGACAGGTTCAATAACCAGGGCTGGAGCTGGTGTGCAGCGTAGGTGGCAGATGAGGTTGACTCTAGTCACATTTCATAGCGACGGTCGACTGAGTTCCTGATGGATCCAATGAGGGGGTTGTCAAGGAGAGAAGAGGAGTCCTCTGTGTTTATAACACAGGTTTCTAATTTTGAGAAATCCGGAGTTTAAAAAATTGGGGAAGGCCTGGGTATAGTGGTTCACACCTGTAATCTCAGCACTTTGGGTGGCCAAGGTGGGCGGATCACTTGGGATCTGGAGTTTGAGATCAGCCTCGCCAACATGGTAAAACCCCGTCTCTACTAAAAATACAAAAATTAGCTGGGCACTGTGGTGTGCGTCTGTCATCCCAGCTACTTGAAAGGCTGATGCAGGAGAATCATTTGAACCCGGGTGGCGAAAATTGCAATGTACCTGGATCCTGCCACTGCATTCCAGCCTGGGTGACAGAGTGAGACTCCGTCTCAAGAAAAATTAAAAATTGCGGAAGAATCGGCATAGAAAGCCATTAGCTTGGCTATCTCCTGCCCTCTCTCTGGTCCCAGCTTGTGTAATCATGGCTGGGCTTGCTGTCCAAGCCTGTCATTTCAGATGACACCAAGGCCTTTTCAGGGCTAGAGAGACCTGCTGCCACCCATGGTCGGCAAGGCTGAGTGGTTTTAGGCACAGCTGGAGATGAAACTGGTGATGGGGGCAGCCCCGTCATCTTTACAGGGAACCTCACACAGCAGGTGGGCAGCAAGCTGGCCTCTCCACATCACTGAGCCATCTGCTGAGTGAGCAGGCCCATGTGACAGGTAGGAGACGCAACTCCCTGTGTCCTGTCTCCTCCATGACCAGGCTAGGGTGTGGGCCAAATGCCTCCTGATGATCTTCATCACTTCAGTTTCTCAATATCAACATCCCATCTAAGGACAGACTCAGGCTCAGTGTGAGCCCCCAGAACTTCCCACAACCTCCAGCTGTCCCCACAAACCATAAAATAGCAGATTTTGGGTTGTTCTTATTTTCACCCACAATAAGAAACATATGTAAAACATTGGCCTAAAATACACGGGGCATTTAAAACACACACACACAGGCTTAGCAGATGCTGGCACTGTGCCAGAGCCAGGGCGGTGACACCAGGGTGTGCCGCTTATGTTTTCTGAAAGATTCTAAGGTAAGGACAGGAGCCGGGGCTGGGGGCACTCGGAGCGGTGGCTGTTGACCACCTCATGTGGGTGTTTGGGAGTCATAACAGCTGGCCCATTTCCACCTGTCCTGGATGACCTTCAGTGTTGCAGACGCAGAAGCTTCAGAAGGTGAAATTTATTTAACGACCCATGATGTGTAGTTAATTCTTTTGTCATCTGTCTTATTTGATTTTGTTTCATTCTACTTCTTTTTTTTTTTTTTTTTATTGGAGACAGAATCTCACAGCGTTGCTCAGACTGGATGCAATGGTGCAATCTTTGCTCACCGCAGCCTCTGCCTCCTTGGTTCAAGCAGTTCTCCTGCCTCAGCCTCCCAAGTAGCTGGGATTACAGGTTCCTCCTGCCATACTTGGTTATTTATTTATTTATTTGTATTTTTGTAGAGGCGGTGTTTTACCATGTCGGCCTGGCTAGTCTGAAACTCCCGACCTCAGGAAATCTGCCTGCCTTGGCCTTCCAAAGTGCTGGAATTACAGGAATGAGTCACTCTACCCGGCCTCATTCTACTTTATCCTTGGGCCAAGCACAGTGTCCCACACCTATAATCCCAGAACTTTGGGAAGCCAAGGCAAGAGAATTGCTTCAGCCCAAGGGTTCAAGACCAGCCTTGGAAACATACTGAGACCCCTGTTTCTACAGAAAAAAATAATGATGTGTATATATATATATGCACGTGCACACACACACACAAGTTAGCCAAGGTGGTGGCACATGTCTGTAGTACCAGCTACTTGGGAGGCTGAGGTGAAAGGATCGATTGAGTCTTGGAGGTCAAGGCTGCAGCGAGCCAGGATCAGGCCTGTCTGTGGGCTGTTGTGCAGGGCCCAGGTGTTGACTCTTCAAGGATCCCCCAATCCCAAGGACCCTGGGGTATTCCCGAGTCCTTTTTTTGCCTGGGGCTGGGGGTGTCGGTCCCTGGGGGCTGACCCTTTCATTTGCCTGCTCTCTATCCCTGCAGCACCGATGGAAAGGAAGGAGGCTGGATGATGAGTGGCTGCCCTGGATGCCAAGCTGTTCGTGTCAGGACTGTCAGGGCTGCATGTCCTTGGCCTGCTGCAGCAGCGGGGCTGGCTGTGGACCGACTCCCTGAGGATCCCGTACGGCCTCCCGGGTAAGGCACTGCATGCCTGGCTGCGGGGAAGGTGGAGGTGGCAGGGCCTTCCCCGGTTCCTGTGGCTGTGGCTCTGTG
Organism: Callithrix jacchus; assembly: GCF_049354715.1. Taxonomy (NCBI): domain Eukaryota; kingdom Metazoa; phylum Chordata; class Mammalia; order Primates; family Cebidae; genus Callithrix; species Callithrix jacchus. Next base: position 137,118,576 of record NC_133510.1, read on the forward strand.
AGCTAAAATACGCTGTCACCACAGGATTTTCCATCAGTCATTCTGTGGGCTCTGAGTAGGACTTAGTACCTGCTCATTAGGAAAAAAAGAAAAAAAAGGTGTGTCTGTTTAGGGGACATTCATTTATCTCTTAAGACCTCCCCACGGACAGGTTTTAACGGAGTGACGGGCGAAGCAGACCACAGGGCTGGGAGAACACGGCAGAGGCCAGGCTGGGCTTGGGCCTCCTCCTCTTGGAGCCCTGGTGGAGGGCTGCCTGGCAGAGGAGGGTAGGGGTTCTTTGATCGATCCTCACAGCTCAGGCAAAGCAGCCAGCGCACCAGTGCAGCACTGGCCAGAGGCTGCAGACAGAGAGCGGCTCAGACGGCGCCTACAGGCCGGGGCCGGGCCGCACACTCCACTGTACACAGATCCTGGCTTTCAGTCACAAGGCGGGTGCCCCGGCCAGGTGGGATGTCCAGAGAGAGCACCTGAGTCTGGCAAGTGGCGATCTGAGTACCCTGAGCTCATCCCCAGAGATGAACTTGCTTCCAATAGCATAGCCATATAGGAATGAATCCAGGGCTGGCACTTCAGCTTCAGTCTTATGTCTATTCATCTAGGATCGCTTCAGCCCTGGAGGCAGAGGTTGCAATGAGTCAAGAATGTGCCACCGTACTCCAGCCTGGGCAACAGAGTGAGATCTTATCTCTAAAATAAACAAATAATGTTAAAAAAAAAAAAGCCAGTCACAGTGGCTCACACTTGTAATTCCAGCACTTTGGGAGGCTGAGGCAGGCAGGCGGATCACGAGGTCAGGAGTTCAAGACCAGCCTGGCCAACATGGTGAAAGCCTATCTATTAAAATACCAAAATTAGCCAGGCATAGTGGCAGCTGCCTTGTTCCAACTGCCCTCCTGGCAGGACTAGGTACTTCTGACCTCTCCACCATCCGGGGCTAAGACCTTGCCCAATGTCAGTGTTGGCATCCCTCTGACTGGCTGTTGAATGTCACCTCCATAGCCTCTCTTCTGTGCCAGAGTCCCATGGCCACCCACAGGGCAGTGAATTTGAAAAAGTGCTCAGGACTCTGCACACTATGCTGTTCACAGCTGTCATTGACTACAGTGAGAGAGGAGGCAGGGGTGTTGGCACAGGGAAGGGGGCCGGGGCGGAGTCTAGGATGAACCACGGCCAGCACCTAGTATCCTTTCCCAGTCCCTGTGCCTTCACATGGGACGCACTTGTCTGTCCCAGCACTATGTCACCCAGGGTGTTTGGTGGGGCTGCCTAATTGGCAGGTGCCGCTCGGCTCAGAGCACACTGTCAGACTCCTAGGAGGCAAGCAGGGGTCTGGCATAAACCACGTTTCTACAAACAGTTCAGACGCAGAGCGCCTCGTATCACTCCTAGGATTGGTGGGAACCCTCCCCCAGTCCAAGTTCCCAGACAAGCTATGAGCAGGCCATGCAGAGGCAGCTCGGGTCTGCTCTGACAACTCACTAGCAATCTGCAGTGCCTGCTGCTCTATTCCTTTTCCTCCACTCCCCCCACCATCTTAATCCCAGGAAGAGGCCCTATCTCTTTGAGGCCTGGGCTGGGCCTCTGAGCTGCCCAGAGGCCTCACGGTGGGTGTTGGCTGCCAGTTGCAGGGCCCCTGGCCACACTGAAGGACTCCTACCTGGAAGTGATGTTGTGGCCCCTGGAGGAGGTGTGGAGGGAGTGGGCAGAGGACGCCATGTTGTGGCTACAGGCCTGGGTGCCCGGGATGCCAGGCAACCAGGGTCCCAGGCCTATCAAGTTGACCCTGGGGGTCATGAAAGGCACCCTGGAGCTGGTGAGTGAGAGCAAGGATGAGATGTGGCTGGCAGCTGAGGATGACCGAGACAGCTCTTACTGTCCCCTCCCTTTCCAGGTGGCCCACCAGAAGCTGTCCTGGGCTGAGGTTAAGTTCTCATGGGCACTGAAGAGGCTCTGCAAAGCCCTGCTTGACCTGTATGGCCTCAAAGCCAGGTAACGCTGGGTTTGGGGTGTCGCATGCAGCGTGTCTGCCATGTATCAGGTGCAGTGCTGAACGCTTCAACACGCTCTGACTCACTGACTACTTTGACCGCCCTACACAGAGGCTTCTTCACTCCTTATTTCACAGGAGAGAAAATGGGGTTTCTTCCTCACTCCAGAGAGACCTTGTGAGCACAGTCCCAGTGCAGGCAGGATTTTAGGAGCTGCTGCAGAGGAGTGCAGTGGGCAAAGCTGACCCCTGCCTTCAGGAAGCTCAGTTTTACTGAGAGACAGACACGAAGCCCAAGAAATCATCTACAGCAGAGTGTGCACAGCTCCATGCAGAAAGCCCGAGAGTCCCCTCTTAAGCAGGCCATTCTGCTCTGTCACATTTCCTTGCTTTTGCTTTGTAATCATCTTTTTTTTTGAGACGGAGTCTTGCTCTGTCTCAGTTGTGTGATCTCAGCTCATTGCAACCTCTGCCTCCTATGTTCAAGTGATTCTCCTGCCTCAGCCCTCCGTGTTGCCGGGACTACAGGTGTGTGCACTACTGCACCTGGCTAATTTTTTTGTGTTTTTAGTAGACAGGGTTTTGCCACTCCAGGCTGGTCTCAAACTCCTGATCTTCAGTCATGTAACCCCTTTGGCCTTCTAAAGTGTTGGAATTACAGGCATGAGCCACTACTCCCGACCTGTTATGTAATATTTTAAACACATAAAAGCCCTTCTTTCTTGCAGGCGGTGCAGAAGCCGGCTACAGGCTGGGTGTGGCCCACCGCTCATCGTTTACCACCACTGAGCCATACCTTAGGTGGCAAATGCTTGAGATGGAACATCGGTGAGACGGTGAGCTGGGGATCCTATGGTGTGGCCATGGCCAGCTTTGAGGAGAAGGTACAGTTCAAGCAAGAGCCACGGGGCAAGTGTGGAAAGAGAGCTCCAGGTGGGGGCTCCACTGCACAGGGACTGGGAGAGGGATGTGCTTGGCCTGTTTTTTTTGAGATGGAGTCTCATTCTCTGTCACCCAGGCTGGAGTGCCGTGGTGTGATCTCAGCTCACTGCAACCTCTCTCAAATTCAAGTGATTCTCCTGCCTCAGCCTGCCAAGTTGCTGGGATTACAAGCATTCACCACCATACCCGGCTAATTTTTGTATCTTTAGTAGAGATGGGATTTCACTGTATTTTCCAGGCTCGTCTCAGAATCCTGGGCTCCAGAGACACGGTGCAGGGATTACGGGCATGAGCCACCGTGCCTGTCCTGTTTGAATAGCAAGGTGGTGGGGCTGATGCGACTGGGAGGTTCCAAGGCTAGGGGATGAGAGGAGGACTCTGGCTTCTGCACTGACCTACGAAGGTTGTGATCACCCATTCACTTCAAAAGGCCCCTTTTGTCTCTGTGTTGAGAACACGGTGGTGGTGGATCGAAATGGGGAACCCAGTCTAGAGCAGGGGCCTGGGGACCAAATATCCTTTTCCCTCACAGCCATGATGCCCACCAGGAACCGGGCTACAGGCAAGGGGGTCGCCCCTTCTTCCATGCCGGTGGCCTTGCAGAGCATCTGGATTCTTGCTCTGCCTCTTCCTGGGATGTCTCTGCATCGGCTCTGTGTGCCTCAGTTTCCCCAGCTGTAGAATAGGGACCGGACCCACATCATGGGGAAAAGGCTCCACGTAATACAAGTTCCCGCTCCTGCCACCTTGCGGTCAGAATGTAGGCTGAGGAAGGGAAGAGCTCCCAGGGCGGGGCTTTGGCTTGGTTGAACAATCACCTGCCTGGTTATTCACCTACCCGGTGAGTGGAATCTCGTGGGGATACCAAAAAATGGATTTAAATGGCAGTGAGGGTGTCGAAGCTGCTTCCGGCCCCCAGCTGCAGGGCCTCTGGGCTCCCTAAAAGGTAAGCGAGTCCACCCGCCCGTCCCCCTCAGTGGCCCATCAACAACAGAGCGTGCAATATTTCTCTTCTCACTCCAATTCCACATGAGCCGAGATCTCCCTGATCATTCAGATCTCACAGGCTTGACCCTACTCTACATACTGAGAAAGTTCCAGTCCTCCCCTCAACTGTAGAAATTGCCTAGACCTGTCGGTCAGGCACACTGGCTTATGCCTGTAATCTCAGCACTTTGGGCAGATCACTTGAGGTCGGGAGTTCGAGACCAGTCTAGCCAACATGGGGAAACACTGACTCTACTAAAAATTTAAAAATCAGCCAGGCATGGCAGTGAGCGCATGTAGTTCCAGCTACTCTGGAGGCTGAGAAAGGAGAATCACTTAAACCCAGGAGGCAGAGGTAGCTGGGAATGGAGATCGTACCACTATACTCGAGCTTGGGAAACAGAATGAGATCCTGTCTCAAAAAAACAAAACAATTTCCTACACCTTCCAGCTCCTATTTTTTGCATCCACACACAGAGTCCCCATGCTGCCCAAGACCCAGGGGGCAGATCAGACATGACATAAGATATCTGTGTCATCAAAATAGGGCAGCTTGTTTCTGTCCCGGCGTCACCCACCACCTCCGCTGTCATGCCAGCCTCTGTGCTCCTCCAGCTCATTATGGGATTTTCTAGAACAAGGACAGCCCTCCCCAAGATGCACCCCAATGTTGTCCATGGCAGAGCTCTTCCTGCAGACCTGTGAGCTCCCCCTCTGCAGCCAAAGAAAGCACGGCTCAGCAGCTTGTCCTGCGGGTTCCCTCTAGGAACTACTCAGTGGTGGTGACGCCGCTGCTTCCTGGGGGCGATGTGGTGTGGGGGACTGGCTACCTGATGGAGGAGAAGCTGCCGTGGCCACTCCGACACCTGTCCAGGGCCAACATGCCATCCGAGTTCTACCGGCTCAGATGCCGCCTGCTGCAGGGTCTCTGGAGGCATGAGTCCTGCCCCGGGCTGTGCCACCCTACTCCCTGGGAGCCCCCCACCCCGTGGGCACAACAGCAGGGCCATGCAGGGGCAGGGACTGTTGGGGCACAGGGAAGCCTGCAGAGGCCTGTGGCATTACCGTGCTAGGCCCAGAGCCTATTGGACTTCCCAAGGTCCTATGGAACTAGGGCTGAGGCTGCACATCCTGCTTTTCTCCAGATTATATGACCTGGCCCAGCAGTGCAGCCAAGGGCGGTGCTGGGACGATGAGCTCTGGGCTCCCGAGAAGCTTGCCTGTGCCTCAGGTGAGTCTGCTAACATCCGTGGACTCAGCTTCCTTTACTGTGAAATGCAGGTAACCACATGACTCACTCACGTGGGTAAGGAGCATGTACGGTTCTTAATGCACAAGGGAGCCCCTCATGTCCGTGGGGGAGCCACCTTATCCAGGCTTGGCAAGTAGCGGTTTATCGGTGTGCGACTCACATGGAAGTCTACGGCTCCCTAGATGCGTGGGTGTAGTCAGGTCTAAGGAGCACGCTGATCTTGTAAAAAAAAAAAAAAAAACAGCCTGGTCTTGAAGTCCTATGCATGTGACCATGGGCTTCTCTGTGCCCCTCAGTTCTGATAGCTGATCACGGGGCTGGTAGCGCCTCCTTTGGGATGCTGGCCCTGGCCAACAGGTGTCTGGCTGTGCACGACGGATGGTGCTTTCCCACCATGGGCACGAACACCCCCAAGGCACAGCTCAGGGGCTATACTGGCTGGACTGGTCAGACCTGTTCCTTCACAGGCCATCTCTTCCCTACCCTGAACAGGGTTGGTCTGTAGGACACCAGTGTCATGTTTGAGGGAGCCGTTGGCCATCCACTTAAACGGTCAATGTTTTTTCCCCACCTGAGCAGCTTCCTTGAGATTAAATGGATGACTTGTATAATTTTTTTTTTTTTGAGACTAGGTCTCACTCTGTTGTCATGGTTGGAGTGCAGCGGTGCGCTTTCGGCTCCCCGCACCCTTGACCTCTTGGGTTCAAGTGATCCTCCTTCCCCAGCCTCGCAAAGTGCTGGGATGGCTTAGCACCACCGTGCCCGGCCGATGTGTGAATTTTAAGTGCACGATTCAGTGGCTTCCAGTTTATTCAGAGTTGTGCATGTCTTACCACAATTGTTTTTAAAAGCTACCAGTCTGCCTGCTGTGTCCATGGCTGTCCCTGCTCTGGACATCCGATGTAAACAGAAGGATGACTATGTGGCCTCTGAGCCAGGCTATGTTACTTAGCACAGCAGTTTTGTAGCGGGTCTGGGGACTCCATTCCTTGTTAGGGCTGAATCGGGCCATAGCCCTTCAGCTCACATCATCCTGAAGCTGGTGGGGGATCACTGGGCCTCTGGCCGCCGCACCAGGGGAGGGGGACTCCTGGCCTCAGGGCAGGCTAAGCCAAGGCTCTAGGCAATGGGGTACCCAGAAGGCATCGTGCTCCCACTGCGGTGGGTGGAGCTGGCTCCACTCAGCGTGCCTTTGTGGCTGCTTCTCCCCAGACCAGGCCCTGGTTGCCGGGGCCCAGCACGTGGTGACTTTTGACGGCCGGGTGTGGGACCTCAGCGTCCAGTGCAGCAGCATCCTCCTGTCCCAAGACTTTGCTCACAGCACATTCTCACGGATGCTGAGTCGGACAGGCTTGGGGCTCATGGCCCTGACCTTGGAGCTGAACCATGTGACCCTCATCTACTCCAGCCTTTAGGTGAGGAGGAGAGGCCCGAGCTTCCCCTGGAGACCTATGCCTGTGGCAGGTTGCCTGGGGGATGGCACTTTCAAGCTCGTCCCCTGGCTGTCGGTCATCCCTCCTGCCCACTTCCTCCGGTCCACAGGCCTACAGGCTGTACAACTCCTCCATGCCATGGGATAGCCGTCCAGACCTCCAGCTGCCTTTTGCCATGAAAAGGAGGGAGGTCCCCAGGATTGAGCCGGCCAGTGAGGACGGGGTCTCCATGTCCTGTGACGTGGCCACCGGCCTCTGCAGCCTCACTGTGCACTTGTGGCACCACGGTTAATCTGGGCCCTGGCAGAGTTGGCCCCACCATCAAAATCCTGTTCGGGATGCACCATTCTCAGCTTCCAGTGCAACAGGTCCCCGAGCTGTAGGCAGCCACTGTGGTTGAGAGGCTGGCACCAAGGCCCAGGCTTTCTTCCCGTATCCCTTGGATATATGGCTCCAAGGTGGAGTTGGCCTTTCTGTGGTCCCTCTGCCAAAGAACACAAAGGGCAGGCCTGGATTCTGGCCACTCGTGCTGACGATGTGGAGAGGGGATGGGGGGACACATGCTGTCCTCAGTCTCTGTGCTTTCTCTCCTTCTTCTGATGAGGGTTTGGGTCCAGAGCTCTGGGAGTCTGGGTTGGAGGGATTTTACCAATCCTTCGTGTGCCTGAGGCTTATCTCTCATCCAGGACCCCTGGGGGAGGATCAGGGGCTCTCAGGATCACCTCATCTTTCCTCCTCCCCACAGGCATATCCGCTGGCCTTCTGGACACCAGCGACAACGAAGCAGGCACCGATCTGATGTTGCCGGACGGCTCTGTGGCTCACAGCCTGGAGGAGCTCAGCCCGGCCTGGCAGGTGAGCAGGTGCACCTGCTTTTCTTCCCTCCGGCTGAGTGTCTCGAGGGCCGCTCGCTGCAGAGTCCCAGGAGCGGCAGGTGGCCTGCCGGCTCTGCAGCGGTCTTTGCAGACCCAGGGTTGGGTGGAGTCTCCCGCTAAGGCCAATGTATGTGGGGGAGCCACATGGTTCAGCTGCATGCATGAGTCTTGCATCTGTCCCACCAGGTGGATGGTGACTGCAGTGCCACCGAGAAGCCTGAGCCGAGCTGCCCAGAACAGAGCCCCGCCCGCCAGGCCTTCTTCCAGGACCCCTCATCCAGCTTGGGGAACTGCTTCCGGGTGGTGAGTGTGAGCCTGTGCCCTGGAGCACAGCAAGCTCTTTCCCCAATCTACCCTGGGGATTGGCATGGAGCAGAGGCCTAGGCTAGAGACAGTGACTGGGGGGCTCTGATTTCAGATGGAGCCTGCACCATTCCTTAGCCTTTGTGTGCAGGACTCCTGTGGCACCCGGGAGCTCCAGCCTGCCTGCACTCTGGCAGCCACCTATATCCACCTCTGTGCCTGCAGCTTCGTGTCCCTGACCCTCCTCCACAGTGCGGTAAAGTGTCCCATCTGGCGGGCTAAGAGTCAAAACAAATCATTTAAGGCCTGATACAGCCTGGATGTGTGTCTCCTCCAAATCTCACTATCGTTAGAGGGTGTGCATCCCTCATGGATGGTTTAGCATCCTGCGTTTGGTGAAGTGTGAGTTCTTGCTCTATTTGTTCAACTGAGAGCAGTTTGTTTATAAAGAGCCTTGCCTCTCCTCTCTCTCTTTGCACACACTCCCATTTCTGCCACGATCGTAAGCTTCCCAAGGCCTCACCAGAAGGCAAGCAGATGCCGGAGCTGTGCTTGTACAGCCTGTAGAAGTGTGAGTCAATTATATGTGTTATTTATGATCTACCCAGGCTGGAGTGCAGTGGCACAATCTCACCTCACTGAAACTTTCACCTCCCAGATTCAAGCAATACTCCTCCCTCAGCCTCCCAAAAATACCGGCAGGTATTTTTGTAGAGATGATGTTTTTCTAAGTTGTCCAGGCCGGTCATGAATTTCTGACCTCTGGTGATCCACCTCCCTTGGCCTCCCAAAGTGCCGGATGACAGGCGTGAGCCACCACGCCCAGCCTCACGAGGGATTTGAATGTCCACTATCGTTTAGGGAAAATGCTCAGCCCCCGTTTTTCCTCTGCTCTCCTACTTCAAAAATCATCATCCACACAGAAGATGACTTGTATGAGCAAACGTGTGGGGATTCGTCTCCACTACCAGGGCGGACCTCTAATTCAGTTCTGACACTAGCTACCTTGAGATCCTTCAGCCAGCGCCGCATACAATCGCCACAGCCAGAGCCCCATTAAAAGGGCATAAATGTCAGTATCAACAAGAGGAGTGGACTTCCAAGGGCTACAGATGCCAGAATTCGTGGCTGCCATCCGTAGAC